>NC_047107.1:34478616-34681116 GCF_902500255.1 Thalassophryne amazonica
ACAATCCTGCAGTTTAGCTAATTGGTGTGTGTCCTCTGGCTTCATGGATAGATAAAGCTGGGTATCATCTGTGTAACAATGAAAATTTAAGCAATACCGTCTAATAATACTGCCTAAGGGAAGCATGTATAAAGTGAATAAAATTGGTCCTAGCACAGAACCTTGTGGAACTCCATAATTAACTTTAGTCTGTGAAGAAGATTCCCCATTTACATGAACAAATTGTAATCTATTAGACAAATATGATTCAAACCACCGCAGCGCAGTGCCTTTAATACCTATGGCATGCTCTAATCTCTGTAATAAAATTTTATGGTCAACAGTATCAAAAGCAGCACTGAGGTCTAACAGAACAAGCACAGAGATGAGTCCACTGTCCGAGGCCATAAGAAGATCATTTGTAACCTTCACTAATGCTGTTTCTGTACTATGATGAATTCTAAAACCTGACTGAAACTCTTCAAATAGACCATTCCTCTGCAGATGATCAGTTAGCTGTTTTACAACTACCCTTTCAAGAATTTTTGAGAGAAAAGGAAGGTTGGAGATTGGCCTAAAATCAACTGACAAGTTTTGAGCCTGACCCAGAAAAAGTACAGCATGGTTCTCCACCTTTTGCATTATAAGAAGCCAACATTTCTTGCGAATGCGTGAAGTTCTGACTCGTGCAATGTTGACAAATGCTGGTTTTTCAGAATGCAAAAGGTGGAGGACCATGCCCTGCTTTTTCTGGGTCAGTCCTAAACTTCTCAGTCGTCCTTTGTACAATGGACTAGTTTTCTACACAGTTGGATAAATAATCAGTGTCACATGACATACAATCCACCAATCAAATGATGAGAGAAGGAGGGCGTCATAATGATTACATTTGACTGTATGCAGAGTTTGTCACGAGTTGGAAGACAGATTGAGTAAATGTGAGTTGCATGAATGTACGTGTGCAAATGTGTGTGTCAGGCCGTGATTGATGTAATGAGATGTGCGATAAAATGACTGAATGTGAGGACTTGCATAGGTTCCAGTCCGCCCCCAAAGTGCAGATGACCCCACAGCGAGCCCACAACCACAGACAGAGGCTGCTGTGGTAAGAGGTAGGGAAATTTGAGGTTTGGGGGCCTGACAGAACCCCAAACCTCAAATGCTCCACCTGACATCCAAGAAAAAACTGGCAACATTCTCGAGCAACAATGTGCCACCTGAGGCCAAGGCCACAGTAGTCCGGCGGCTAAGGGACAAATTTTAGGGGAATCATGCACTTTTATACAAAAGCGCCAAAACTTTATCAGAGGTACTTTATAGTGTCCTGAAGTATATAAGATTGGAAGACATTGAATCCATAAATGTCTACACTCTAAAAACTTGGGTTTAAGATAATAACCATTTTCAGCCTTCTACAGCATATAATTCATGACAAACTCTTATCCAAATGTCTTTTTAAGTTCATAATATGAATTTGAAGGTTATGAAAAATGTATTAAGGCTAAGTAGGGGAGCTTCGAATGTACTTCAGTGTGCTTACACTCTTAGAAAAAGCGTTAATCGAGGGAAAGTGACTAAATATTGTCTAACTCATTGTGAATATCAATATACCTATGCAATATAGCTGTTTGCGAGCATAGGGCAAAGGATAGATGCTACTCATGCACTAACATATTTACACTCTAAAATAACAACAGTGTTTGAACGGAAAGAAATGCTTTTTTATTCATTACAAGAAATCAGTTTTGTTTTTATGGCCATAACCATTATTATTATTATTGTTGTTGTTATCATTATTATTTTATGTTATTGGTATTAAGATGATTATCACCATATTTTTTAACTGAAAACATTGTAAATACCTGGTTGGCAAACTTCCTAGATATGCACAAATGTTTCATGAATATTTTTAATGAACTACTCTCTACGGCTTTCATGCTAGGAAGATCACAGTGACCTAATTTTATGTCTCAGAGGTAGATGCCTGTTAAAGATCCCTACAGGCCTGAAATGAGTCCTGTACCTCTTTCCATTTTGAAACATACCACCCTGCTAATGTATAAGGATGTACGACGACATCATGACGGACGATACATGATCATATAAGCTCAGTATAGCTTTGCACTAGTTGCAGTAGCCATTCTCTACAGCTTAACAAGGTCCAATCTTGATCACTGGCCCCCTACATAATAACCATATGATCGTATTGTCATATGAATAGCAAAATATACACTGTATTATAACCATGCAAACACCCTTTTAAAAAAAAGCAGGATACAGGGCTAAAATCAAATGTCTCCCACTTTGACATGACTTAATATAACCAAAAGAGTCCAGTCCCTGGACAAAGTCTGGCGCTTTTGTAAAAAAGTGCACGATTCTATCCCTTAACTGCTGGACTACAGCACAAGGAGGAAATACTCCCCCACCCGCCACCCCCATCATTTACTAATAGTAAGTGTGTCACTTCTGTATGACAAGCTTAGCAGAAAGGTTCAGAATGTATTTTATGTTGTACTTGTGTTATCTTTTGCCTCTTTTAGGGTTTTATTCTGTTATTTGCTGTGCTCAATTTTCAAAATGTGTTTCATACATATTTTTTTAAAGCTGTACGGTTTTTCAAATTTCACAAAACTGACCAAATTTAGTTTCTACCAACATGTTGCAAAATTCCAGCTCATTTAGTTGAAGAGAACTTATTTATGGTGAATACTGTCTTTTCCTTCTAACACCATTGTGTAGATCAACTACAAGAGGAAGCGCATGTGTGCATGCATGAGGTTTTGAGATTACTTGTGACCTGACCCACTTGCGTGATGCGCCTTCTGGGAGCATGCACGCTGACATCCGTAAGATGTCTTGCAAATCACTTCAGAGATGCTAGGTGGTTTCAAAAACAGCGTTTTTAGATTCAGAAGTGATTATTTCTCACTAAGCTTTACAAAATATATGAGAATCATATTGGATTCATACAGAAATAAGCTGTTTTGAAGCATTTTCCCCCATTTTGGTTTATTTTGTTTGAGTGAGCATACACTCTGAGGTGAGGTCACGCTGTCTTTTGTTACTCTGATTGCCAGTCACAGTGTCCTTCCCCCTCGCATAGATTGGAGAAGTCCCCACATGAGCTAAGACATCGCCATCAAATGTAGGTCATGATGTTTGATTAAGTGAATTTCTACCCATCAGGGGTCAAAATTCTAAATTGTTTTACAAATAGTGTGAATTTTGATTATATTGGCAATATCATATTATAAATTCCTTATTTATATGCTAAGGAATAAAATTATGGTGGTGCCAACAAAAATTATTTTTATGACTTAAGTCTTTAAAAACCCAAAGGCCATACACCTTTTAAAAAGGACTCATAGCATGAGTTAGGTATTGTTGTACCACTAGGACTGCAGTATGTTGCTGGCATTGTTTTGTACTTATTCTGTTGGCAAGGTACTTTTTAATTTATTATTGTTTTTTACTTTTTGTGTCAACTACCCTATTCACCCTCATACAATAATTAAAAAAAAAGATAAAAGATTTCTCATAACTCAAGCAATCATAGTCAAAGGTCAGCACAACACTCAGAGGATTAACACAAATTTAAAAATTTGACTGGGTTCATAAAAAAAGTGCTTTTACAAACATGCAGAAACAGTCATTACCATTAATAACATTGTTCCAGGGAGCAATTTCTTTGTCAGATTCTCTTCTTACCCTCCTGTTAGTAATATTTCTGCTGCCCTGAATGCTGTTTTTGTCTCTTAGATGCACTACGGTAAAGGTGACTACATTATTCGCCAAGGTGCCACTGGTGATACGTTCTATATAATTAGCAAAGGCCAGGTAAGACTTAACACACCACGGCTTCTGCAAAAAAACAAAGGCCTACACAGGGACAAAAAACATTTAAAATGCAAAAGAAACAAATTTGGAGGAGGTGGTTTGGTCATCTGGTGAGGATGCTCCCTGGTCGTCTTCCTAGGGAGGTCTTCCAGGCACGTCCAACTGAGAGTAGGCCTCGGGGAAGATATGCTGGACAGATTATATTCCCCAGCTGGTCTGGGAATGCCTCACGACCCCTCAGGAGGGGTTATAGGACTTGGCTGAGAATAGGAAAGTGTGGGATGAGCTGCTTGATCTACTGTCATTGCAACCTTGACCTGGATAAGCGGCAGAAATTTAATGAATAAATGAATGAAGAAAAATGTCTCAACAGCGTTTTCATTTTGTTTTTGTGGTAAATACATTGCATTAAAGATGTCATATACAGTTTGTAGCAAGCTAGCTTAGCCACCAGAGCCTCATTTATAAACAATGTGTACACACTAAAACCATGCATACACTTTTTCAGTTGAGTTTTGGTGCAAATACAAGCAGAGTATATGCGTATTGGGAACCTGCTTCTGTAAGGCACATCTGAGTGTTGCGCCTTATAAATATCATGAATATACAGACACTGGAACAGGTTATATTAGAATAGAATAGAATAGAACAGAATAGAATAGAATAGCTGTTTATTGTCATTGTGCAAATGGGCATACAATAAAATTTGAGTGTATCTCCCCTCCAGTACAAGAATAGCACACTTCCAGAATAGAATAAATAAAATAAAATAAAATAAGAAATATGTAAATATATAAACCATGTCAGTGGAATAGGTATAAAAAGGTATAACTATTGCACTTGGTTGGATTGTTCTTTGGATTTGGAACCCATGGGGTCACACCTGTGCATTCAAGAGTCTGATCGCCCATGGGTAGAAACTGTCTTTGAGGTGATTTGTCTGGCGCCTGTGGCTTCTGAATCTTTTGAGGGTAGGAGGCAGAAGAGACCCTGGCCCAGATGCGACTGATCCAAGCAGATTTTCTGTGCTCTGCTGAGGCCACGGGAGGTGACAATGTCTTCCAGGGAGGGCAGGGGCAGCTGATGATGTTCTGGGCTGCTTTAATCACTCGCTGCAGTGCTCTCCTGTCCCCAGCTGTGGAGCTTGCAAACCACACTGTGATGCAGTATGACAAGATACTTTCCACTGTGGTTCGGTAGAAGGTCCTCAGCTGGCCGTCCTCCAGATAGCACTTCCTCAGCAGTCTTAAAAGTGCAGCCCCTGCTGGGCTTTTTTTGACCATTGGGGACATGTTGGTGGACCATGATAGGTCGTTGGAAAGATGCACCCCCAGGAACCTGAAGGTGGAGACCCTCTCCATGCAGGAGCCATTGATCTGAAGTGGGGTGTGGTTTTCTCCCTCCCTCCTGAAGTCTATGACCATCTCCTTGGTTTTGATGGTGTTCAGCATACAGTTGTTTGTGGAACACCATGCCTGGAGCATCTGGACCTCCCCCTGTTTCATGTCCTCCTGTGATCAGACCCATCACTGTTGTGTCATCAGCAAATTTGACAACAATGTTTGAGTGGTGGGATGGGATGCAGTCATATGTATATAGGGCATACAGGAAGGGGCTTAGCACACAGCCCTGGGGGGGGGGGGGGGTCTGGCGGTGCTGAGTGTCAGGGTGGAGGAACTGAGGGGACCCATCTTTACTGTTTGTGTATGCTCGGTTAAGAAGTCCTTTATTGAGTCACAAGTAAGGAGGTGGAAAGTCCAGGTCGGTCAGCTTTTTGACTAACAGGTCCGACAGGATGGTATTAAACCATAGAATATAGAAAAGCATCCTGATGTAGGTCCCAGGTTCCTCCAGGTGGCTCAGGATGGTGTGCAGGACAGTGGTGATGGCACCAACTGATGACCTGTTTGCCCAATAAGCTAAATGGTGTGGTTCAAAGTTAGGCAGGAGATAGGACTTGAGGTAGTGGAGGACCAGACACTCGAAACACTTTATGACTTCAGAGGTTAGTGCCACCAGCCTGAAATCGTTAAAGCAGGTTATGGCTGACTTCTTGGGGATGGGAATGATGATGGCAGCTTTTAGGTAGGCTGGAACAGTAGCCAGTTCCAAGGAAGTGTTAAAGATCCTTATCAGGCGGATTCCTGACAGCTGGTCTGCACAGGCCTTTAGCACCTTTCCCAGTACTCCATCTGGTTCTGCTGCTTTGCATGGGTTTACAGCCTTCAATGCTCTCCTCACCTGATGTTTCTCTAGTGAGGGTGGGTTAGCACTGGGAGCATGACGGGTCAGAGGAGCTGAGCAGGATCTTTTTGTCTCGAACCGGGTGTAGAATAGATTGAGTTCCTCTACCAGTGAGGCATCCGCGCTGATGATCTCCGTCTTGTTGGCCTTGTAGTTGGTAAGGTGCTGTAAAGGGTTGTTGTCAGCCAGATGGTTCTCCACGTTCCAGTATAGCCACTATGGATGCCATCTTGACTAAGGAACACTTGTGTTGTGAAAGTGTAGTGACACGGACCCGCAACAGGGGGCGCAAATGAACGGTCAATAGATGAGCCAAAAAGTAACAATTTAATGTTGTGAAATGTGCACAACGAAATACAGACAATCTCAGAATATAATTACAGTCAAATCACAAAGGTGACGTGTGGGCAGGCTCGAGGATAGAAGACGTCTGTCCTGAGAAGAGCCGGAACCACACGATTTCCGCCGCCACTGAACCTGGTGAATACTGGAGCCGCCAAGTCCCGAATTCCCAGGTGATCACCGTCCCCGACTGTTGGATCTGGTACTGCTGGCGAGAACAAAGACAGTCAAGTGTAGGTGTGTGCACACCCAGTAACAACAACGGTGGGAATGCCACCTCCACCTCTCACTCAATATGTAGCAGAGTACCGCAGTGATTCCTCAGGGAAAAAGAGTGCCATCCAGCACTCACTCAGCTTCCACAGAAAGAAGGACCGGTACTCCTGCAAACACTCACAATATACAGATATATTGTAAAACAAATGGCTGAGGATATTACCTCCAAAGAAGTACGATATCTCGGCGATGAGGTGGAGATGACGTCTGGGTTTTATGGAGTGCGATGATGAAGAATGAGTGACAGCTGTCAGGAATTAATGAGTGACAGCTGTCACTCCCGGCTGTGTCCGTGGCGGCAGCGCCCTCTCGTGCCTGAAGCCCGCACTTCAGGCAGGGCGCCCTTTGGTGGTGGGCCAGCAGTACCTCCTCTTCTGGTGGCCCACACAACAACTTGGTCTGATTGAAACCGTTTCTTGGTGGTGTATTGGGTGAGACTACAGGAAGATTCCTTTAAAAAAATGGCCATTGTCCCTTATCCAGTATAGCCACTATGGACGCCATCTTGACTAAAGAACACTTGGTCTGATTGAAACCGTTTCTTGGTGGTGTATTGGGTGAGACTACAGGAAGATTCCTTTAAAA
Organism: Thalassophryne amazonica; assembly: GCF_902500255.1. NCBI lineage: Eukaryota > Metazoa > Chordata > Actinopteri > Batrachoidiformes > Batrachoididae > Thalassophryne > Thalassophryne amazonica. The sequence goes on from NC_047107.1 coordinate 34,485,883, forward strand.
AAATGGCCATTGTCCCTTATCCAGTATAGCCACTATGGACGCCATCTTGACTAAAGAACACTTGGTCTGATTGAAACCGTTTCTTGGTGGTGTATTGGGTGAGACTACAGGAAGATTCCTTTTAAAAAAAATGGCCATTGTCCCTTATCCAGTATAGCCACTATGGACGCCATCTTGACTAAAGAACACTTGGTCTGATTGAAACCATTTCTTGGTGGTGTATTGGGTGAGACTACAGGAAGATTCCTTTAAAAAAATGGCCATTGTCCCTTAACCAGTATAGCCACTATGGACGCCATCTTGACTAAAGAACACTTGGTCTGATTGAAACCATTTCTTGGTGGTGTATTGGGTGAGACTACAGGAAGATTCCTTTAAAAAAATGGCCATTGTCCCTTATCCAGTATAGCCACTATGGACGCCATCTTGACTAAAGAACACTTGGTCTGATTGAAACCGTTTCTTGGTGGTGAATTGGGTGAGACTACAGGAAGATTCCTTTAAAAAAATGGCCATTGTCCCTTATCCAGTATAGCCACTATGGATGCCATCTTGACTAAAGAACACTTGGTCTGATTGAAACCGTTTCTTGGTGGTGTATTGGGTGAGACTACAGGAAGATTCCTTTAAAAAAATGGCCATTGTCCCTTATCCAGTATGGCCACTATGGACGCCATCTTGACTAAAGAACACTTGGTCTGATTGAAACCGTTTCTTGTTGGTGAATTGGGGGAGGCTCGTGGCAGTTTCCTTTTGAAAATAGGGGGCTTACGTCTGACATCCAATATGGTCACAATGGGTTCTGTCTTAACTATTGTTTCCGCACACTAACTAAAGAACAGCTCATCTGATTGACACCATTTTGTTGTGGTGTATTGGGGAGGCTAGAGGAAGGTTCTGTTCAAAAATTCGGGTCAAGGCACCAAATACCAGTTGTGAAGCAGCAATGTTTCGCAATACATATAGACCATATACCGTCTTTAAAGTGACAGTCTTTCACTATAGAAATAATTTCCAGACTTCATTATCACCTCCACTATGAAACCATACATCAACTTAACATAGGAGTTGGGACATACGCCTGGCATTGCGTTACTCTTGATTACTTTGATGTCAACAGAAAACTCATGTGTTATTGTGTAATTCTGCAAACTCGGATAGATGTTATTAGTGCTGGGCTGTCCTCTCTTGTTGGCTCAGTCACGACCCAACTAAACTTACTGGCTGCTTCAACAGCCATCAGCATGTTTGTGCAGTTAATGTTTATCAAAGTTGAACTTTCAGTGAAGCATTCCACCCCAGAGTACAATTGTATTCCTCTGTGGAAAATTGTTGTAACACACTACATACACAGTCATGGAAAAGATCTGCACAAAAGGTGTTTTGCCATGATAATGCTTGTCACAATAAATGCAAGCAAGCACCTTCTGGCAACACCCTGTCTTTTGTGACATACACCAAAAATATATGAAACAAAATAATGTTGCAGCCCTAAATTTTCCTTGTTTAGTATTTTCTTCCTGCATATAGTTATAGGATTTATAGTTGTATAACATGAAACCCCCAAATGTATACTGCATAACAGTAAAAGGTACCCAGATGGAGAGAGAGAAAAAAAAAAATCAGAATATGTCCATTTTAAGTACTTTTTTACATTTTTGTTTTCCCCTTTGGAATTGCAGCTTCATCACTGCTTCTCTTTCTAATTTTCCAGGTGAAAGTGACAGAACATACTCCAGGATGTGAAGAGCAGGTCATCCTTTCAGAACTCTCTGAAAGACACTGGTTTGGAGAAAAAGCTCTGTGGGGGTGAGTAGCAAGAGTTCTGAACTTAGAGGATGTGGTAAAAGAAATTAAAGTGAGGAGCAGAACAGAAATGATGTGCAGATTTAGGAGAACATCTGCATGGAAACATGTGTAACTTGCTGCAGCATTACTTTGTGTACTTTGATTGAAAGCATTATGATTTTCATGTTTTGATATTTTATTCACCTGTCTCTAGAGATGATGTGCGGACTGCCAGTGTGATTGCTGCCAGTGATGTGACATGCTTGGTAATAGACAGAGAGTGAGTGAATAAATTCTTAAAACTTAATAGGGCTAAAATTACTTCTACAATATTTAGCCAATAAGAATGAGATATTTAATTAAGATAAGATAAACTTTATTGATCCCACAGTGTCACAGTGGGGAAAATCACTTGTTGTCATTACAGTAGTAAAGAAAAAGAAAATATTTACATTAAAGAAAGGTGACTAAAGTATATCGCCATGTTTGCTGGTGGGGGTATAAATACTGATGTAAACAGATTATGTAAAAAATAGAATATAGTGAGTATAAGTATGTACAGATATGGTAAAATTATTGCACAGGATAAATTGCACAGTTGTGCATGTAATAAAGCACAAAAGGTGACGGTATGTGTAGTTGATAGTACAACAGTGACTGTGATAATAAACAGTTGCTAAAGTCACTTATCAAGTAGTTGGATTTTGAACTTTTGGTTTAAACAACACATTTAAAGATGTCACACTGAGCTCAGACAAACAGTGATTTTCTCACATTCTACAAATTCACTTTTACTACGAATGAAAATAGTCATTATTTTCAGCCTGATATCAAATGCAGCTTATTGTGTTCTGTTGCTGCTCTCTAAATTGGCCATGTTCAGATTTAATACAGAGAGTTGAAGGACTTTCATTACAGAGATTACAAAATAAGCTTTTATCTTCTAGGACCTTCAAAGATGTCATGAGTGGATTGGCATTTGATGAAAGTCACAATGTGCAACAAAGTGATGAATCCAGTGTCAGGTGAGACACAAAGCTAGTTCACCCATCTGACTCACACTGAGATTTCATTATTTATGTACATGCTGTAGCAGATATTTGGAAGGTAAGACCTCATCATGCCCTACAACATAGACTAAGCCGGTTGTGGTCAACGTGTCTTCAGCAAGTTAATACAGGCAACTAGTTGTTTTAAACACAGATATAATAACACTTGTAGCAAATAACGTGACAGTCATGTCCATGAGTATTTGGATATGTCAAGGCTGAGCGGAGGCGAGGCACAGACAGAGGCTGGACTCAAATGCAGGCTCTCAAACAGGACGTATGAGTAAAAAGGATGGTCTTTATTACAGGCAGGGGTTCGGCAACAGGAAGACAGTCCGCGGAGCAAAAGTACCAGACAAGGACAAGACAGGACGTGGTCAAAAACTAGCAGGGTCAGTACACGATCAAACTGGGTTTTCAGAGCTGAGGCAAAAACAGGGTCAGATAAACAGAGCAGAATCAAAACACGGCAAGAGCAAAAACAGAACGAGACAAAGCGTTGGTAAGTGATGAGCATCTTCGACAAACAAGCAGTGAGGGAATGAACAGACGCAGTTTAAATAAAGAAGGCGGTGACAGGAAAACAAGGTACACATGAGGACAAAGGATCTGGAAAGGGGGGCGTGGCTGGCAGATGAGGAACAGGTGCAAAAGAATGAGTGAAGAAAACGCAATGCAAGCAAACCAAAAGAACTAAGTGACTGGAAAATCAACATAGAAAAATGAGACATGCTTAAGGCAGAAAATAATAAATGTGAGCAAAGCAAAATGGGGAAAAAACCAGGAGATAATGTGACTAAGCAAAGTGGAAAACCAGGAGATCAATAAAAATAAACACAGAACTGGAACACAGCTGACACTGAATAAAATATAGAAATAAATGCAGTGACAATACAAAATACTAATAATAAATCAATCACAAAGAACATAATCAAATACTAAACACTGAAGATGAAAAATAAGCAAAACCTGTGACTAAACATGATGTAAAGAATGTGAAAAGCTAAAGTAATATACATGACTAATAGAATAAAAGATGACCAAGAAAGAAACTAGTGACAAAGAAAAGCAATGAATGACTAAACCAAAAATGCAATACATGAGAACCAAGACCAGGAACACAGAATAATACATAAACATGAATAATCAGAAACAGACAAGACAATAAACAAGTGGCAAAGCAAACAAAAACAAAGCCAAGAATGGGCTAAACTGAAGGAAAAGAAAAGGGAATGAAGACAGGAACCCAAATAGGACAGAAGCATGACAGGATGTGTGTGTGTGTGTGTGTGTGTGTGTGTGTGTGTGTGTGTGTGTGTGTGTGTGTGTGTGTGTGTGTGTGTGTGTGTGTGTGTGTGTGTGTGTGTGTGTGTGTGTGTGTGTGTGTGTGTGTGTGTGTGTGTAGACTTTTATCTTTAATTCTAAGGGTTCAACAAAAATGAGCCATTTTGAAATTGCCGACTTCATTTACATCAATCATTAGAAATATCAATAATATGATACTATATAGCAAATCTGTATGGAGTAGGCAGTTCGCAAAAACTGAGTGAAGGAATAACTAAAGGAACTCTTGACTGTTGTATCAGTTTTTGGAGTTTTGCACAACAAATCAAATCCAAGCTAAAGCTGCAGTTGCATTTTCTTTCTGGCAAACTGTATTTGAAATTTCATGCCTTCTTTTAAATGATAAATGGACTGCATTTATATAGCGTTTTTCCATCTGCATCAGAAGCTCAAAATGCTTTACAATTATGCCTCACATTCACCCCTTCACACAAACACACACTGATGTCAGGGTGCTGTCATGCAAGGCGCTCACTACACACCGGGAGCAACTCGGGGATTGAGGACGTTGCACAAGGGATCTTAGTGATTTTTCTAGTCATGCTGGGGTTTAAACCGGGGATCCTCTAGTCTCAACCCCAACACTTAACCACTAAACGATCACCTCCTTACTTTTAAAGAAAATCTTTCTCTGCTCCACTCCACCATTAAGCTGTATAACTGGTGGTGCAACAAACAAAAGCTGCACTTTGTACAGTTTCTGCAGTCATGGCCAGAGGAGCCTGTAACTACTTCAGAGTTGTCATAGGTGTGTTAGTGGCTTCCCTTATTAGTCTCCTTCTTGCATGATCACTCAGTTTTTGAGAACTGCCTGCTCTAGACAGATTTTCTGTGCAGTATGGTACTGTTTGGACTATGGATACAAATGATCATAATTCCAGAATGGTTAATGTGATAGTTTTGTTCAACCATTTGAATTAAAGCTGAAAGTCTGCACTATAAAAACATCATTCCTGTTTCATTTGAACTGCACTGTGGTGGCGTATAGATGCAATATCACCCACGTTGTTTCACTGTCAAATACTTATGCACCAGAATGTACATCGGCATTTTCAGGTCTCTTAGAAATAGACTGTTTGGCCTCTGTTATTTTAAATAGAAAGGAGCTGACTTTTTACCACGCCTCTTCCTTGAAGCGAGCACAAGCTTGAGATGTAAGGGCCAAAACCCATCTCTCTTCTGCAGACATTATGAGCCTGTCCTGCAGACGAACTACAAGTCTAGACTTAAACTTTGTCTCATTTCAGGGGCCACATTGTTCTAAGACTGAATCCTACAAAGATGTGGCCTTCAGAGACCACAGAGGCCAAACCAACCATTGCGAAATGAGAAGATCTCGTCCACGAAGCATTTTACAATTGTGTTATTAGCTTATCTATTGCCGCCTAGCAACCTTAACAGGTGCACATGACAAGCTAACATAGTTTGCATAACCTATAGTTTAGTGAACAATATTTATTTATATTTTAATTATTAATATTATTAACAATTGTACATATGGATCCCAAAATTGTCCTTTTGTGTGTGTGCATGTATGCATGTGTGTGTGTGTGTGTGTGAGAGAGAAAGAGAGCAAGAGTGGGAATTGGGACACAGCAGTAGAATTATGTGATATGTCACGGACGTCTGAAATGACTCATATAGCTTATTGTTAGTATCCGAAGAGGCGCAGCATAGAAGGTGGATGGATGCAAATGCAAAACTCACAGACACAGGCGTGAGAGTAAAATAGGCTTTATCTCCAAAAAATAGGCTAGGATTCAGTACACAGGTGGACAGTCAGAGGGGTGGCACTACAGGCAGGTGTCAGGCTGAGGTCAAAAAACAAGAACTGGTCAATACACAGAGAGACAAAAGTCATGGGCTGAGGAGAGAACAAGGTCAAAAACAGAACATGGTCAAAACGCGGCAGGGCAAAATAGAGCAAGATCAAAATGGCTGGAACGTGCACTAGAAATCACAACAAACTGGCAAAGACATGAGGGACAGTGAGGCTTAAATACAAGGTAGGGCAATCAAAGCGTGAATGTGAAACAGGTGCGGGGAAAGTTCAGGAAGGGGGCATGGTCAGACGAGACAGAGGTGAGACAGGAGTGTAGTGACAGGTAGGTGTGACTAACAGAAGCAGACTCAACAAAGTGACTGAAAATCAAACCCAAGCCAACTGTGATTAAAAAATGAAATGCCTAACGCAAAGAAGAAGCAAATATCAAAGACAAAATAACTAAAATACTGACATGAAAAGAACAGAAAGTGATCAACAAGAAAATAAAGACAGAGACCAAACTAGAACAGGACTTAACAAGTGGCAAAAGTATAACAGATAATACAACTAATGACTGTTGACTACACAGAAAATAAATGATAAACAGAGAATAAAACCAGTAACAAAAGTAATATGCACAGAAAAGAGATAATCAGAACCAAACCAAGATGAGACTTAATAAGTGACTAAAATATGATGACCAGATAAATACAACCAGTGACTAAAATCATGATAAACAGAAAATCAAAGACAAATGGCTAACAGATTAAAAAAAAAAAAAAAGACAAAATAGAACATGAGCCCATATCCGGGGCAAATCATGGCACTTATAACAACTGTAAATGTCTGCAGTTGGAGGTGCTTCTGGGTCACGCCGAAGATGGCCGTATAATTTTGGTGCTCTCTGATGGTATTGCAAAAAACCTCCCTGAAAAGCCAGTGAATTGCATATCTTCGACAGTTTTATCAAGATGGAGACTAGGGGAGGTAAAGGATGTAAAAAAGCTATGGACACAGAGCTAAATTATGAGGAAATACAGTGTTGTCGGAGCTGCTCCTCCGACCATGAGGACCTTGAGGAAGACGAACCTGAGGGAGTTAGCTTAGATAGCATATTCAAGGAACTGAAAGATTTTAGACGTGACAATAAGAAACAACTTTCAGACATCGAACAGAATCTGCATAAAACAAATGATCGAGTGGATGAAGCAGAAGGGCGTATTGACGAGGTGGAAACAGCGATGCAGGCAGCATCTACTTTATTGAGACAGTTGGTACAACAGCAGGACGATATGGAGGCTAAGCTAACAGAACAAGAGGCACGGGCTTGGAGAGATAACATCAGAATCTACAGTATTCCCGAGCATGCTGAGGGCAACAACATGGTTTCCTTTTTGAAAAAAAATGTTACAAGAGTCTTTGGACTTTCCACGTGATCCCTTAAAGCCTCGCTCCATCATTGCTAAGTTTGCTAGCTTCAGAGATGGAGAAGAGGAGGTTATAAGGAGAGCCTGGCAAAAGAAGCAAGTCTTCTATGACAACAAACAATTCTACGTGGATCATGATTACCCGCCGGCTATTCTTAAGAAACACGCCGAGTACAGCCAGGTAAAGACGGTGCTCAAAGAGAGGGAAATCAAGTTCCAATCTCCATATCCTGTGAAAATGCAAGCGTTTTTTGAAGAAGGGGCCTGGTTGTAACAAAACGCAGCAGAGGTGACAGCAGACATGCCATCACGCAGATTCCTGGTCACCATCATCTCGCCCCTCGTTGACCCATTTCAGTGTGAGTTACAATGGCTTTCATCGTGGCAGAGGGCCAGGGACAAGGATGCAGCAGCACGGAAGAATGCACCCTCCCAAACAAGTGAAGATACCCACCCGGCTGCGAGTTGTGGAGAAGCTACAAGAATTCAGGTGACAGACCTCTACAGATGAGTAATTAACAGTGATGGTAATTCAGATGGTTTTTAGCTCAAGGCAAAAGCTATCTATCTGTTTGGGAGAAAAAAAGTGTTCCCCTTTTATTCCTTATTCATGTTATAATATAGTATGTCGGACATGGACGCTATCTGTTATGAGTAGTGACGCATGGTGATGCAGGTGACGCAGGTGGCTGTACTCTGTTATGAGTACAGCCACCTGCGTGGGCCCTGATCTTAGTGGCGAGCAGGCTTTCCCCGGACTGGAGCTCTAACATTGCAAGCCCACTAAAGGTACAATTTTTTAGAACCTCTGCACTGGAAGCACCCCCACCCCACCCCCCACCCCACCCCCCCCACCCCACACACACACACACACACACACACACACAGTTCTTGGTTTGAAGTTTTTAATAAGTTTTTCTTCCGTGTGTGTATTATTGTTCAAAGTTTGAGGATGCAACATGTTTATGGACACCAGAGGTGGGACGAAGTCACCAGCAAGTCACTCTCAAGTCATGAATCGGCAAGTCACAAGTCTCAAGTCAAGTCCCAAGTCAAGTCCCAAGTCAAGTCTCAAGTCATAATGACCACCAACTGTTTGCAAGCTGACTTTAGACTTGAGTTGAGACTTGTGACTTGGGACTTGAGACTTGCCGATTCACAACTTCACACTGACTTCGTCCCACCTCTGATGGACACTATACTGAAAGACTGTTTTTATGAAAACACTATAACTAATGGTCTAAAATTTGCTTCATATAATGTCAGTGGGGTTCTGAACCTGAAAAACGAAATAAGATATTATCCCAACTAAAAAAGGAGAATGTTGAAATTGCCATGCTTCAAGAAACACACCTTAATTCTACTGAGCATGAGAAATTGAGAAGAATGGGTTTTTCTAAAGTATACTACTCATCCTATAAAACCGGTTACAGAAGGGGAGTCGCGACTCTAATATCTCACAAAATTCAATTTGAACTGATCTCTGAAAGTAAGGACAAAGAAGGGAGATATTCATTAATATCAAGAAAAACAGATGGCGTTACTATAACGCTGCTTAATGTATTTGCTCCCCCCGGCAGTGACTTTATATTTTACAGAAAGATTTTTAAGCTTATGACACAAGCAAATGGTGTTGCTATTTGCAGGGGGGAGACTGGAACATAAGACTTAATTCAAGGCTTGACTCGACAAACTTTGTCATTCAAAACGCTTTACAAAAGAAAATTAAAATACTAATGTCAGACCATGGCAATAAAAGACACTTGGAGGAATCTCTTTCCAACAAATCGTGATTATACCAACCCAGTCTCACGTTTTTTTTTTTCGTGCTCCCGTCACGAAATGATTCAACTATTCGTGCCGTTTTTTTTTTTTTACTCACTATTACTAACCCTACTCCCATCCCCAACCCTAACCTTAACCATAACCTAACCCTACTCCTTCACCCAACCCTAACCATAACCACCACCACCAACCCCCCAGCTTCACTTTTAATTTTGTGCAGCCACCACAGAATGTATTAGAATAAATTTGTGCTCCCGTTACGGAAATGTGGCGCTTTTCGTGACAATATCACAAACCAGAAGATTAATGTATATTTCGTGCTGCTGAATCACAACATGCCGTGAGATATTACTGTCATTCACATACGGTGTACTCAAGGATTGATTATTTTTTATTTTTAAAAAGGGATTGCCACTGGATACAAAAGGCTGACATAGGAAATATTGATTTGTCAGCCCATGCCCCCATTTTTAACCTTAGAAATTAATAATGAGCCCATTTGAACACAAATATGTTAAGTGACGTGCAATTCACTGAATTAACTAAAATGGACATCACAATTTTTTAAAGGAAAACCTTGGAAAAGTAATGCCAGAAATTGTTTGGGATTAATTGAAAGCATTAATGAGATGTAATTATATCTTTTTGTTCACACAAAAAGAGAGGGAAAAAAAGCTAAATTGCAGGAGTTAAACAAAGAATTTAAAGTGCTCCAGACAAAACACAAGCGAGATCTGAATCCAGAGCTTAACATCAAATTAAAAATTTTAAGAAACAGAATAAATGCAATGTACCAACAGGAAATACAAAAGAAGATGATCTACATGAAACAAAAATATTATGAGTCATGTTCCACATTTGCCTAATTACTTGCAAGTAATTTACAAAAACAACAAGCAGACAATACAGTACATAAAATAAAAAATCCCATTTTGAAAATGTGGGTGTATAAATAATCTGAAATCCAATGTGTTTTTCAGGATTATTATAAGCAGTTATACACACAACCAAATTTACAAAATGTTCAACAGATAAAGTTTTTTGAAGCAGCTAAATGTATCAACTCTGTCTGAAAATCAAAATAAAATGCTTATGGCTGAAATAACTGAAAGAGAGCTGTCCTGTGTGATATCAAATCTGGAAGCAAACGAATCACCCAGTCCGGAAGATTTTCCTGCTGAATGGTATAAACAATTTCAAACTTAGTTATTACCATTTCTATTAAAAATATTAAATTTGGCTCTAAAAAGATGGAAAAATGCCACTTTCGTAGAAAGAAGCAACTATTTCAGTAATTCCAAAAGAAGGAAAGGATCCACTTAATTGTCGTTCATTTAGACCTATTTGTGTTCTCAATATTGATTATAAACTATTTACATCAATCCTGGCAAAAAGATTAGAGGCAGTCTTACGGACTCTTATTAATACTGATCAAACAGGCTTCATCTCACAGAGACAAACACATGATAATATAAGGCGCACTCTGCACATAATGAACCACATTAAAAAGAGGAAGATTCAGGCAGCTTTGGTCAGCCTTGATGCAGAGAAGGCCTTTGACTCTGTGAGCTGGAGCTTTTTATATAAAGTACTACTAGAGAGATTTGGCTTTCATAGTAATTTTTAAAAACAATTGCAGCATTATATACAAAACCAACTGCTCGGATAAAAATAAATGGAGATTTAACAAATTCAGTTGAACTGGAACGTGGGACTAGGCAAGGCTGTCGGCTCTCACCTCTTTTGTTCTCCCTTTACAGAGAGCCTCTTGCTTAGATGATAAGACAAGCAAATGAAATAAAGCGAATAGACATCTCTGGAGACATGCACAAGGTGGCACTATATGCCGATGATGTCCTTATATATCTAAAGGAACCAACTAAATCATTATCTATATTGTTTATTGCCTAAAAACATTTGGCATCTATGCTGGATATAAATTGAATGTGAGTAAAACACAGATAATCACATTAAATTATGATCCTCCAACAACTTTATGCAAAGAATTAAAACTAAAATGGGACTTAAAAACTACAAAATACTTAGGAGTTGCAATCCCACTGAAATTACAACTATAGCCAAACATAATTACAATGAATTTGTTGCAAAAATTAAACAAGATATTCAGAGATGGTCTGCTGTTCCCTTCATGAGCTCGACCTAAACATTTGAATCAGTAAAAATGAACATATTGCCAAGATTTCTTTTTTGTTTCAAGCTCTCCCTGTTGAGGTTACTAAAAAGCAGTTTTTGGAATGGGAAAAATAATTTCTAGGTTCATATGGCTGGGGAAAAACCATGAGTGCGATTCAAAACGCTACAACTTACTAAAAAGAATGGAGGAATGGCAGTACCTAATTTAAAAGACTATTATTATTCAGTGCAAATCAAACCCTTATTAAATCTGTGTAAACCTGAGTATCAAGCTAGATGGAAGGACATTGAGTATTATATTCTGTTGGCTCTCCCATTACAGGCAATATTAGGTAACAAAGATTTAGGAAAAATCCTTAATGAGGTTGAAAATCCATGGCTGGAGTCTGTTGGGAAGGTGTCGTAGCACGGACCCACAACAGGGGGCGCAAATGAACGGACAATGTATAAGCCAAAAAGTAACAATTTAATGTTAATGTTAAAGTCAATTAACACCAGGTGACGTGTGGGCAGGCTCGAAGATAGAAGACCCCCGACGAGAGAGAAGCCGCGTCCCACACGGCTTCCACCACCAACGGTCTGAAGAACACCGGAGCCGTCAAGTCCCGAGTCCCCAGGTGGCCTCCGTCTTCGGCTGTCGACCCTGGTACTGCTGGCAGAAAGCTGGCAGCCGTCGCTGTCACACCAAACGCCAATCCCACAGATAAGGACGAACACCACAGGATAACGGCTGCAAAAGAAGTTCAGATTATCACTCAACGGTTTGAGTCAGCAGAGAAATGACCTCTTCGGTAGTCGATTTCTCGGCGGGGAGGTGGAGTTGCAGTCCGGCTTATATAGTGGTGTAGATGAGTGACAGCTGGTGCGATGAGTGACAGCTGTCACTTCTTCTGGGTCTGGCGCCCTCTCGTGCTTGGAGCCCGCACTCCAAGCAGGGCGCCCTCTGGTGGTGGTGGGCCAGCAGTACCTCCTCTTCAGCGCCCCACATAACAGGACCCCCCCCTCAACGGGCGCCTCCTGGCGCCCGACCTGGCTTGTCCGGGTGTCTTTTGTAGAAATCGGCCAGGAGGGCCGGGTCCAGGATGAAGCTCCTCTTCACCCAGGAGCGTTCTTCAGGTCCATACCCCTCCCAGTCCACCAGATATTGGAACCCCCGGCCCTTACGACGGACGTCCAGGAGCCTGCGGACTGTCCAAGCAGGCTCCCCGTTGATGAGCCGGGCAGGAGGCGGCGTAGGTCCAGGTGCACAGAGGGGCGAGGTGTGGTGTGGCTTGATGCGGGACACATGGAATACAGGGTGGATCCGCAGTGAAGCTCCAACTCCCAGCTTCACTGCGGATCCACCCTGTATTACCTGTATCACCCTAACTACCTGACTGTAGCCTTTAATGAACCTCCTGTAGAAATTTGCAAAGCCGAGGAACTGCTGCAGTTTCCTGCGGCTTGTTGGTTGGGGCCAATCTCTCACCGCCGCAACCTTGGCCGGATCAGGGGCGACGGAGTTGGAGGAGATGATGAACCCCAAGAAGGACAAAGAAGTGCAGTGGAACTCGCACTTCTCGCCCTTCACAAACAGCCGGTTCTCCAACAACCGCTGTAGGACCTGACGTACATGCTGGACATGGGTCTCAGGGTCCGGGGAAAAGATGAGTATATCATCCAGATATACGAGGACGAACCGATGCAGGAAGTCCCGCAAGACGTCATTTACCAAAGCTTGGAACGTCGCGGGGGCGTTAGTGAGGCCGAACGGCATGACCAGGTACTCAAAGTGACCTAACGGGGTGTTAAATGCCGTCTTCCAATCGTCTCCCTTTCGGATCCGAACCAGGTGGTATGCGTTTCTAAGATCCAATTTTGTGAAAATTTGGGCTCCATGCAGGGGCGTGAACACTGAATCCAACAGAGGTAACAGGTATCGTTTGCGAACCGTGATCTCGTTCAGCCCTCTGTAATCAATGCATGGATTGAGTCCGCTGTCCTTTTTGCCCACAAAAAAGAAACCAGCACCCATCGGGGAGGTGGAGTTCCGGATCAGCCCGGCAGCTAAAGAGTCCCGGATGTAGGTCTCCATTGATTCGCGTTCCGGACGTGAGAGGTTGTACAACCTACTGGACGGGTACTCAGCACCCGGGACCAAGTCGATGGCACAATCGTACGGTCAGTGCGGGGGAAGAGTGAGCACCAGATCTTTGCTGAAGACGTCAGCAAGATCATGGTACTCCTTTGGCACCGCCGATAGATTGGGGGGGGACTTTGACCTCCTCATTAGCCGTCGTGCCGGGAGGAACCGAGGATCCTAAACACTCCCGGTGGCAGGTTTCGCTCCACTGCGTCACAACCCCGGACGGCCAATCTATCCGGGGATTGTGCTTCACCATCCATGGAAATCCCAAAATCACTCGGGAGGTAGAAGGTGTTACATGGAACACTATCTCCTCCCTGTGATTTCCAGACACAGCCAAGGTCACTGGCTGTGTCTGGAAATCAGCAGGGTGCCATCTAGTGCTCGCACCTGCAATGGTGCCGGCAGAGCCACCAGGGGGAGCCCTACTTCCTTTGCCCATCTGCTATCCAGCAGATTCCCTTCCGACCCCGTGTCTACCAGTGCTGGGGCGTGAAGGGTTAAATCCCCACAAAGGATCGTCACTGGGATTCGTGCAGATTTGCGGGATTTCCACGCGTGCGTGTTATGGCCCACCCTTAGCCCAGTTTCTAAGGATGGGCGTTGTAGTTTGACTGTTTTGGGGCAGTCCTTCTGCATATGCTCACAAGAGCCGCAGACAAAACACTCCCCGTGGGCCAGCCTCCTTTGTCTGACGTTTGTTTTTACTTTGGCCCTGCTCGTGTCCATAGCCTCCTCAGCAGGGGGAGCTGTAGCCACACGGAGCTCTCTGGCAGTGAAGCGTGAGGACGACGTCACCTTTTCGGAACCGGAAGGGGGAGGGACGGCTCGTGCCCGGTCACGCCCCCCGGCCTGCTCCCGACGATGCTCATTTAAACGGTTGTCTAAGCGTATAACCAAATCGACAAGCCCGTCAAAATCCCGCGGTTCCTCCTTAGCCAGCAGGTGCTCCTTCAGGACCGGAGACAGTCCATTTACGAAGGCGGCGTGGAGCGCAACGTTATTCCAGCCAGACCTCGCTGCCGCGATGCGGAAGTCGACTGCATACTCGGCTGCGCTGCAACGCCCCTGTCTCATTGACAGCAGCACGCTCGAAGTGGTCTCGCCTCTGTTGGGATGGTCAAACACTTGTTTGAACTCCCGTATAAACCCAGCATAAGACGTTAGGAGCCGTGAATCCTGCTCCCAAAGCGCCGTAGCCCAGGCGCGTGCCTCTCCTCAAAGCAGATTAATAACATAAGCCACCCGGCGTCTGACTCGTACATGACAGGACGCTGTGAAAAGACGAGCGAACACTGCATGAGGAAGTCTGCGCACGTCTCAACACAGCCCCCGTACGGTTCCGGAGGGCTTATGTATGCTTCAGAGGACGGTGGGGGGGGGGTCGTTGAATGACCAGTGGAACGTCTGTTACGGGCCCAGGACCAGCAAGAGGAGTGGCTGCAGCAGCGCCCTGATCGCGCGCTTCCACCCTGGCGGTGAGAGCCTCCACCCTCCGGTTAAGGAGAACATTCTGCTCGGTCACTAAATCTAGCCGAGCCGTGAAGGCGGTTAAGATCTGCTGCAGCTCACTCAACACGCCTCCCGCTGATGCCTGCACTCCTGGCTCTTCCATTGGCCGTTCAAGCTCGGGTTGACGCCCCTCGGAATCCATGACGAATGGCCGAGAAATCCTGTTGGGAAGGTGTCGTAGCATGGACCCACAACAAGGGGCGCAAATGAACAGACAATGAATAAGCCAAAAAGTAACAATTTAATGTTGTGACAACACACAACTAAATGCACAAAATTTGCAAAGTCAATTAACACCAGGTGACGTGTGTGCAGGCTCGAAGATAGAAGACCCCCGACGAGAGAGAAGCCGCGTCCCACACGGCTTCCACCACCAACGGTCTGAAGAACACCGGAGCCGCCAAGTCCCGAGTCCCCAGGTGGCCTCCGTCTTCAGCTGTCGACCCTGGTACTGCTGGCAGAAAGCAAAGACAAGATGAATGAGTGTGAGTCCGCACACTCAGTAATCCACAGTCTGCACACAGTTAGGAGGGAGCACCTCCACCTCCAATCACACACTCGTGCAGCTCCTGTTTAATCCACTTATCTGGTTTGGGGTGTGAGGCGAAGCCGTCGCTGTCACACCAAACGCCAATCCCACAGATAAGGACGAACACCACAGGATAACGGCTGCAAAAGAAGTTCAGATTATCACTCAACGGTTTGAGTCAGCAGAGAAATTACCTCTTCGGTAGTCGATTTCTCGGCGGGGAGGTGGAGTTGCAGTCCGGCTTATATAGTGGTGTAGATGAGTGACAGCTGGTGCGATGAGTGACAGCTGTCACTTCTTCTGGGTCTGGCGCCCTCTCGTGCTTCGAGCCTGCACTCCAAGCAGGGCGCTCTCTGGTGGTGGTGGGCCAGCAGTACCTCCTCTTCAGCGGCCCACATAACAGAGTCATCATTAAAATCTTGGTCAAAAATTAATGATGAATATAAATGACACAATATTTTGAAGATCGTGAGATGGTGTGCACGCAACATTGATTTTAAGCCCAACCAAACAGACACCAGATTTCACAGCTGGATACTTAAAGGCATAACAACATACTACTCTTTAACAGATAAAGGAATAATAAAGGATTTTCAAACTCTCACGAAAAGTCATAATCTGCGAAAACAAGATTTCTATTGATATTTGCAAGTGCGCCAGTGCGCCACTATATTAATAAAGAAATAAGTTTCCCTTTGGATGTGCAGCAACCGGTGCTCAAGGAAATACTAAATTCATATAGTGCAAAATCAAAAAAAGGTCTAATATCTAGGTTATATAAAGGGCTTGTGAGTAAAAAGTCATATTCAGCACAATATGTAAAAATGAAATGGGAAAAGGATGGCTCCATGATAATGATCGATGAAGAATGGCGGGGTTACTGTACATCCATGTGGAAATGCACTATATCGTCCTCGATAGGCAGGACAGGCTGCATGCAAATGCCGGAACACAGCTCAGTGGAGATAAAACATTTACTGGGTAAACAGGCTGGGGTTGGTACACAGAAAGGCAGTCCAAACAGAGCAACAGGATCAAAAACATCACGTGAAAAGGCATGGTCGGAGTACACAGGCAGGTAGTCAAAAAGCGATGAGGCAAACAAAGCAAGGCAAGAGAACAAGAACTGAGCTGGAAGGAAGGCACATCGATCTGGTGAAGGACATAGACAAACTGTGAGGCTTATAAAGCACCCAGGTGATTAACTGCAAACTCAGAACAGATGTGTGGAGAAACTCCCAGAACCGGGGTGTGGCCAGACAGAGGGAGACACCCACCAAAGAAAAAGGAGAGAAAGGCAAGAAACAACAGGACAGAGAAAACCCAAGCAGAAAGATAGAACAGAGACAGAGCAGGAGACAGACGGAACACAAAACAACCCATAAAACCAGGAACCTGACAGTAGCCCCCCCCCAAAAGGCCGATGGCCCAGGAGCAGAGGGGTGAGAAGCATGGAAGTCACGCACAAGACTGGGCTCCAAAATAAACCGGGAGGGAACCCAAGACCGCTCCTCAGGACCATAACCCTCCCAGACCACCAGATACTGGAGGCTGCGGCCCCGCCGCTGGGAACCCGGGAGGTGCCACACAGTAAAGACAGGCCCCCCCACCCACAAACCGGGCAGGTGGTGGGGGAACAGCCGGTGGGCACAAAGGGCTGAAACAGAACGGTTTAAGATGGCTAACGTGAAAAGTGGGGTGGACTTTCATAGACCTAGGAAGACGGAGACGGACAGAGACTGAATAGACTGGATCCAGGGTAAATGAGTGGACCAGGAGGTGGGGAACTGGGAGGACAAAATACACAGCCCTTTTACCAACTCTTGATTAAGGCATTCAGTTTGACCATTAGCTTGAGGGTGGTACCCCAAGATAAGACTAGATGTGACCCCCAGAAGCCGGCAGAACTCCCTCCAGAAATGTGAAACGAACTGGGGACCCCGGTCCGAGACTATGTCCTGAGGCAAACCATGTAGCTTAAAAACATGTACCAACAACGCTTCAGCGGTTTCTTTAGCAGATGGGAGTTTTGGTAGCGGCACAAAATGAACCATTTTGGATAATCGATATACCACTGTCATGATTACAGAGTTGCCCCTAGAGGGTGGTAAACCAGGTACAAATCCACTGAGATATGAGTCCACAGCCAAACAGGGATGGGTAGAGGCAAAAGAGCACCCGCGGGTAGACGCGTAGAAGTTTTATGCATTGCACAGACAGAACAAGCATTCACATATTCCTTGACATCTGATGACATTTTTGGCCACTAAAACCTTTGGGAGTGAATATACATTGTTCTTCGGACACTCGGGTGGCAAGAAAAGTGACTATCATCTCCCCACTGAATGACCTCCCCCCTGAGAGATGTTGGAACAAATAACTTGCCGTTCGGGCAATCTGGGGTTTGGGCAAAATTGGTTCAGGAGTGGGAGTGGAATCGGCAGAGTCATTTAAACGAGAGAGCGTGTCAGGCTTGCCATTCTTGGACCCTGGACGATAAGACAAAACAAAATTAAAACGGCTGAAAAAGATAGCCCACCGAGCCTGACTGGTGTTAAGCTGCTTGGCGGTGCAAAGAGACCCTGCAGCGGCTCTGTAATCAACCGTTTCTGCAGCGCGACTCCAGTTTGACACGTGAATCAATGAAGCAATGCTTCAATCCACTGACTTGTTGGTTCTTTAATTCGCTCTTTGTCAGAAGCGGTAAGTCCGCTTCTTAACCCCTCTTAAAGCCATTAAAATATCATGAGTCACTTTTGTGTGGATTAAAGTCACTAACTGGGACTCTTGTCTTGTTGCAGTCAAGAAATGAGAGTTGTCTTCCGTTCCGTTGGCACAGCTCCAAACGCTGCGCTGCTCTATGCTGAGACAGAGTCCGGTCGGAATTAATAACTTCAAAACGAATTGCCGCTTTAAATAAAATTACACCTCTTTACAAACGTTGCAATACAGACAATAAACTACAATCGACTAAAACGTTTTTTTCTCCCAAAATGAGACGTCCTGCATTTGTGCAGCACAGCCAGCTGCAGGAGCTCAGCTCAGATGTATGGAAAGACATTCATGCCAGTAATGTCTGCAAGGAAATGCTTTTGACAAAAACTACAGATTTTATTTCTGTTTATGTCCAGAGATCAAGGATCCATCATGTACAGTTTATTATGTCCAGAGTTTAAGGATCCAGTAACCAATTTCACATTTATTTACTTTAAGACTCAATAAAATGTTGTTCAATTTCAATTAAATTTCTGTTTAATCAGCTTATAAAGTGCCAAATCACAACAAAAGCTGTTTCAAGGTGCCTCACACAGAACAGTTCAACATAAAAAAAAATTTAAATAAATAAATAAAAATTAAAAAAATCAAATACATAATTAAAAACAGAAGCAAAAGAATAAAACAGATAACAAAATAAAAACTATTCATAAGAAAGAGAATAAAAATACGTTTTAAGTCTTGACTTAAAAATTTTCATGGACTCCGACTGCCTCATGGTCGCAGGAAGACTGTCCCACAGAGTGGGTGTACGATAAGAAAAAGCTCTTTGACCCGCTGACATAGCAAACCTGTAAAGCCTACTTTTTGTACACAAAAAATTCACAAGAGGTATCGATAAGGGAATCAATAAGGAATCGGATCAATAAGCGGAATCAATAATGGTATTGATATCGATTAAAAACGATACCCATCCCTAGTCCAGACCAAAAAAGGCAACTGTGCCCCCTCCAACCAGTGACGCCACTCCTCCAAGGCCACTTTGACTGCCAGCAGTTTGCAATCACCAATGCCATAGTTACGTTCCACAGCAGTGAGTTTCTTAGATAAAAAAGCACAGGGGCGCAACTTGTTATCGCTGGGAAAGCACTGCCCCAATCCCAATGTCGGACACATCAACTTCGACCATGAACTGCTGGGCAGGGTCAGGAAGGAGCAGCACAGGGGCCATTGTGAAACATTTCTTTAGGTTCTGGAACACTTCATCGCATTCAGGGGTCCACACAATCCTCATGTCACATCCTTACTCGAGCGGCGTGAGGATGTGACATTATGTAGCGGAGCTGCAACCGTACTGAAGTTGCGGATGAATATGCGATAAAAGTTGGCGAAACCTAAGAACAGTTGAACGTCCTTGCGCCATTTAGGACCGCCCACTCGCGGACCGCGGCCACCTTAGCCGGATCCATCTGAATTTGTCCCTCAGAAATTACAAAACCTAAGAAAGATACGGTGGAGCTGTGGAATTTGCATTTTTCCTCTTTGACATAGAAATTATTACGTAACAGAGTTTGGAGAACGGAACGAACCTGTTGAATGTGGGTCTTTAAATCGGGGGAGTAAATCAGTATATCATCAAGGTAAACAAAAACGCACTTGTTAAGGAATTCGCATGTCATTTACTAGATTTTGGAAAACAGCTGGAGCATTAGTGAGACCAAATGACATTACCAGATATTTATAGTGGCCGGTGGGAGTATTCAAAGCGCTTTTCCATTCATCACCAGTGCGAATGCGAACCAGATGATAGGCGTTCTGTAAATCCAATTTGGTAAAAAAATCTTTGCTCCCTCCACCTGTTCGAAAGCGGATGAAATAAGTGGCAAAGGGTACCGGTTCTTTATTGTGATGTTATTGAGGCCTTGGTAATCTATACAGGGGCGGAGTGACTTGTCTTTCTTCTCTACGAAGAAAAACCCTGCCCCGGTGGGCGAGGAGGAGGGGCGGATCAGACTGGCCCTGAGTGATTCTTGTATGTATGTGTTCATGGCCTTGCGTTCTGGCGCAGATAGAGAGAAGAACTTTCCCCTCAGAGGAGCGGCCCCTGGGAGTAGATCAATGGCACAATCGTACTCTCAATGAGGTGGGAGTGACTTGGCTTTAACTTTAATGTTCTGCGAGATCATAGTAACATGCAGGAACTCCCTCTAGATCTGATTTATCTACACCTGAGGTGCTGACAGGCTTAGTTAGACAGACATTATTACAAGCTGGTCCCCAGGACTCTATCTTCCCTTGAGACCAGTATAAACGGGGTTTGTGGCATTGCAACCAGGGGTGCCCCAGGATTACCGGGTGAGTCATCTTGTCAAAAATGTGGAAAGTGATGTTTTCAGAATGATTATTGGGAATGGTCATACAAACTGATTGTGTTTGGAACATGATTTGGCCTAATGGACGACCATCCACTGCATGCATCACCAGAGGGCGTGGCAGCCATACAACTTAAGATGGAGGGACCTGGCAAGAGAGGATAACATTAAATTAGAATCAGCACCAGAATCAATAAACACTGGGCAGACCAGGGTGGATGAATCAGACTTTAGCTCAGTATGTAACACATTCTGAGAAGAAGGAATAATTGAGCTTTGACTCACCCGCACTACCGCTTTTGGCCGCACCGGGTCACCCCTGACCGGACAATGTAGAAGAACATGACCAGACTGTCCACAATAGAAACAGAGTCCCTCCACACGGCAGCACTCCTTCTCTTGGTTGGTGAGGCAGGCCCGCCCCACTTGCATGGGCTCCTTGGCAGAAGTGGAGGGGAAGACGCCCAGATGACCGGAAGTAGGTGGCCGGTCAGTGGTAGAAACAAATGATGGCATTCATGATGGGGATGGTCAGACAGGCGACGGTCAGTGCGGATAGCCAGGGCTATGAGATAGTCCAGGTCTTCTGGCAGGTCCATTGCGATCAGCTGGCTCCGGATGCTGTCGTTCAATCCCCGGAAGAACACGTCCTGGAGTGCTGCGGGATTCCAATCACTATTCGCGGCCAGAATGCGGAAATCTATTGCGTACTCGGATGCACGGCGATTACCTTGCCTAAGCCTCATCAGCTCGCATGCCGCCTCATGCCCCGGAGAAGAGCACTGGAATACCTGCTGGAGAGATTTGGTACAAGCTGCCAGGAAGGAGCAAGATGGCGAATCTCGGCTCCATTCAGCCGTGGCCCACACTGCCACTCGGCCGGTCAGGTGAGTGATGATGAATGCTATCTTCGACCGCTCGGTTGAGAACATTGGCGCCATCAATTTAAAATGTACTTCACACTGGGTTATTAAGGGTTTGACATCCCCAGACTCACCAGAAAAATGTTCAGGTTGCGAGAGTTGCTTGCAGACCTCTGGAACAGATACGGGAACCGGTGGGGCAGCTAACGATCCCGGAAGTGGTGTGGTGGCAGGAGTCCTGTTGGTCTTAGCCTGATGTTTAACGGCAATGAGAAGTTGCTCCATCTGAGCGCTCAGAGAGTCTATGAACGTGTCTTGGCGCTTCGCCAGCTCTCTGAGTTCGGAGTTCAGAGTAGCCAGCTGGTCCTCTTGTTGCTCTAATTGCTGGCTATGGGGGCATACCGCCCACTGGAAAGGATCTGCGTCTGCTGCGTCCATTGTTGGCCAAATCGATCTATCAGGCTCGATAGGCAGGACGGGCTGGATGCAATGCAAAACTCCAGAACACAGCTCAGTGGAGAGAAAGAACTGAACCAAGAACTGACCTGGAAGGAAGGCACAAGGCACATCGATCTGGCGAAGGACAGAGACAAACTGTGAGGCTTATAAAGCACCCAGGTGATTAACTGCAAACTCAGAACAGGTGTGTGGAGAAACTCCCAGAACCGGGGTGTGGCCAGACAGAGGGAGACACCCACCAAAGAACCAGGAGAGAAAGGCAAGAAATAATAGGACACAGAAAACCCAAGCAGAAAGATAGAACAGAAACAGAGCAAGAGACAGACGGAACACAAAAACAACCCATAAAACCAGGAACCTGACATGCACAAATCCACATTCCTGGAGAAAATTCAACTGGAAATGTTTAATTAATTTTTTTATTTCTCCAAAGCAAAAAACTCATTGTAATGGGGAGGCGCTTAAGTGCTGGAGACAGTGTGGAAGCCAAGATGCCAATCATTGGCACATATTTTGGAACGGCCCAATAATAAAACAATTCTGGAAGGACATACACAACAATATGGAATCTATATTCAGGGTTACAATACAAATGGTAAGTGTTCCACAGAACAGGGGCATGATAAGAGAAAGCTCTATGACCTGCAGATTTCTTATTCACCCTAGGGACACAAAGTAGTCCTGCACCTTGAGAACGCAAAGCCCGGGCTGGTACGTAGGGTTTAATTAGGTCAGCAAGGTAGGGAGGTGCCAGTCTGTGAAGAATTTTATAGGCTAGTAGCAGAACCTTAAAATCTGATCTCACTGAGACATGAAGCCAGTGAAGAGATGCAAAATGGGTGTAATGTGTCAAACTTTCTGCTTCGTGTCAAAACTCTGGCAGCAGCATTTTGAACCAATTGGACAAACTGGACTAATGCTGGACTGTGGTAAACCAGAAAATAGAATATTGCAGTAGTCCAATCTAGAAGAGACAAACACATGAATCAGGGTCTCAGCATCAGCCATAGACAGGATGGGACAAATCTTCGCTATATTTCGCAGGTGGAAGAAAGCAGTCCTCGTAATATCTCTAATGTGGAGGCCAAAGGACAATGTAGGATCAAAAATTACCCCAAGGTTCCTCACTTTGTCAGTGTGATGTATGACACATGATGCCGATGTCTCACTGGATCAAGAACTATCATTTCAGTCTTATCAGAGTTTAAAAGTAGGAAGTTGCTAGACATCCAGCTTCTCACTGATGCAAGGCAATCTTCTAAGGATTTTACGTGGATGAGATTACCAGCAGTTATCGGCATGTATAACTGAGTATCATCAGCATAGCAGTGAAAGGTAACCCCAAAACGCCACAATATGTGCCCAAGGGGTGCTACATAAAGGGAGAAAAGCAGGGGGCCTAAGACGGACCCCTATGGAACCCCAAATTTCATGTCAGTAAGGTTAGAGGTAGTGTTATTGTACAAAACAAAAGCTGTGACCAGACGCTGGCTCCTTCCTGAACCACCTAATCTTGGAAAAATGGATAGAAATTGTGAATGAATTATTCCAGATGGAAAGAATGAGTTTTTCCACTCTGATTACCAATGAATACATTTTCAAAACTATGGTCAAAATGGTCATTTTATGTTCAGGCTAGCCAAAGGCAATATGCAGAAACCTTGAATGCACAATACATGTCAATACAAAGAAAAGGTACTTGGAAAAGTAAGAATTATTTATTTATTTATTTATTGTCTTTATTGTCTCATTTTATTTATGTTTATTTATTTTAGTCATGAAGATTAAGTGTTTTGGTGATTTTTGTCTTTTGTCACAACGCATCCAATGTCCTATAGTTTTGTTTTGTTAAAAAAAAAAAATGAAATGTTGGGAATGTAATTGGCCAGGGGTCACATATTAGTTCTGTGACCAAGAGGGAATATCAATGTATGTCTTGCAATTTTCTCAATGTTTCAAAATAAAAATTTGAAAAAGCAAAACAAATGTCTACAGTTATTCACAGTTTTGACAGTCACAGAATGTCTCGGCATGTAGAAGTAGCCTGCTGTTTGCAAAATGTGGAAATGTGTCTTTTTGCAATTCTCTGTGTGACGTGTCCATGCAGTCTGAAGGACAAAAACTGAGAAAATGCTCCTCTTTGAAGGAAGAGGGGACATGGCAAGCTGCAGTTTCTTCTCCATGTGAAGCGAAAGAAGTAGAAACAGGTTTTTCTGAGGAGATATGAAAATTTCTTTTTGAGGATGAATCAAATCAGTAAAAGGTGGCTTTCCTGCAAATTTCAGTGTGTTTTAAAATACATGCTGATATATACATTCACATTCAACAAAGCAGTGATGTGTAGAGAAGAAGCAAGAACATTTTACAGTTAATGGTTAAATTCAGTTTTTGCAACTCTGATTGTATTAAAACATTGTTGGCAATTATGCGTGTGAGTACTGCTCACCTTTGATGACTACATCGTATGACAGAAATCCAATTTTCCACAAATTTGGTTTGGGAAGAAAAAACGAATGAGACGGCTTAGCCATCTCAGAGTATTAAACAAACTCAGACTCCATTTTTCCCATCCTTCTAATTGCAAAGTGCTTCGTTCTGGAATTTTATGATTACTGACAACATATTGCTTTTGATATTAATAATTTGTTTTAGGGAGAATTTACTTACTGTCTGGTGGTATTTGTAGTGTGAAATATATACTGAAGATTCAACATCCACCTTCAGAAGGTACTGATCAACAGAGGAAGAGATGCAGGTCAGGTCTGGGAGCAAGTGCTGGATGCCCCATCTGTGACACTACGGAAACACTATGGGTCCTGGATGCAACCACCCAGGCAGGCAACCAGTCAGCTTTTTCCATTTGCTGGGATTCTAACCACTGAGTCACATGTGTGCCGAATCAGGCCTAAAGAAATGCACCACATGGCCAAAATGTTGTAGCTGGCATATCCTCACAATTGTAGCGATACTCCTCCTCTGATACAAAGTCATTCCAACAGGACCCAAGGCTCCTCTGAAGAAGTCTAGCACAAAAGACATCTAGCCTTAGGTCACTGGTTAGTGACCAATTCTGAGACAGGAAGCACCAGGACCCCAAACGACTTGGACCGTCATTCTCCTGCAAAAACATCACTATTGCCAGTGACTTCATGACTTCATAACAGGGCTATTTCCACTGGGTACCATTCTACTACAAACACCCACAATGCAACAAAGTGCAAAAACAGAATGAAATGACTTAATTCCCTCCCCCCACTATCAGCTGCAGCCTTGCCTACTCTACCCTTGCATCCTCAGACAGACATGATTATTCAACTTTGAACAGAAACTGCAACAAATGTTCATCAGGGCTGTTCCGGCCTCAGATTTTTACGCTGATGAAGCACGATCAAACAAATTTCAAGCTGTAGTCACTAGAAATACCCTATTTAAAAAAGTTCAAACATGATTGGAGATCTTAAGATTATGAATTCCAAGAAGTTTCCCCGTGCTATCAATAGTTTTGAGAATCAGAAATCACATGTTTTCCAACATGTGATCCTGATTTTAAATCTGGTACCAATGATGGCCATAAGTGCTACATATACCAAGTTTGTTCAAGATTGACAAAGATGGATCAAGAAGTGTGCTCCGATTAACTATTCAGGATTAAATGGGAAGGAATGGCTTCCATTATCTTCCCAGAGATATAAATGTCTTCTGAAGTACAGTGAGTGAATCTTTCATTTAGTTTGAGACCTTCGCCACATACAAATGCACTTCTTCTGATGGACGAATTCAGGAAGTTGTTGAAAGCCTGGATGATAGTCCAAACCCAAACACTTTGACTCCTCATTCAACTTCTCAAAAATCAGGGTACCCATTGATTCTGCAAATCACAGCATAGTCCACAAAGCCAAGCTCAGTAAATCTTAATCTAATGTGTGTGTGTGTGTGTGAGTGAGAGAGAGAGAGAGACTGTGTTTGTTACATTGTGTGTGGATGAGCATTGTCATGCTATTGAAATATTCCCATTGGAGGCAGAATTTTTCAACCAAACCTTATATATTACCATTGGACAATTAAGTTTATTACATCCACCAAGGATGGAGGTGATCTGGATCCAGATCCGGATTCTGGATGAAGTTTCACTATACAGTCTTTGAAGGATTATGTCAAAACTACTTCACGGATTCTCACCACATTTTTACTATGGATACATATTAGGCCATGTAAGACTTAAATTTTGGAGGTGATCCGGATCCGAATCTGGATTCTGGATCAAGATTTCACTTTATATACGCTTTGAAGGATTACGTCAAATCTGCTTCATGGATTCTCATCAAATTTCAATACAGATACATATTAGGGGATGGAAGACTAAACTGAATATTGGAGGTGATCCGGATCCAGATCCAGATCTGGATTCTGGATCAAGACTTACATTATATAGGCTTTGAAGGATTACGTCAAAACTACTTCATGGATTCTCACCACATTTTCACCATGGACACATATTAGGCCATGGAAGACTCCATTAAATTTTGGAGGTGATCTGGATCCGAATCTGGATTCTGGATCAAGATTTCACTTTTTATACGCTTTGCAGGATTACATCAAAACTACTTCATGGATTCTCACCAAATTTGCACCACAGATAGATATTAGGACATGGAAGACTCCATTGAATTTTGGAGGTAATCTGGATCCAGATCCAAATTCTGGATCAAGATTTCACTTTATATACGCTTTGAAGGATTTCTTCAAAACTACTTCAGATTCTCACCAAATTTGCACCACAGATAGACATTAAGGCAAGGAAGACGCCATTAAATTTCGTAGGTGATCCGGATCCGGATTGGCGGACATCTCTGATTGCTCTTGATGATGTTGTACTATTATTTTTTGGATCATGAGATGTGCGCTATTAAATGTTTGTGTTTTGCTTGTTCTGCTTGTTTTGCTTTTGTTGTGAGGAGTAACATTTACTGAGGCAAAAAGGGGTAGGTGTTGTGTGGGCCGCTGAAGAGGAGGTACTGCTGGCCCACCACCAGAGGGCGCCCTGCCTGAAGTGCGGGCTTCAGGCACGAGAGGGCGCCGGAGCAACCGGGAGTGACAGCTGTCACTCATCAACAGCACCAGCTGTCACTCATCATCACCAGCACCATAAAAGCCGGGCAGCAACTCCACCTCGCTACCGAGATATCATCTACCGCTTAGGTAATATTTTCTGCCGTATTTGAACTGTGACTTACATCTGATGTGTTCGCAGCCGTTGTCCTGTGGTGCACTTTCAGCTGGGTTGGCGGTCAGTGAGAGAAGCGACGTCTTCGCCTCTCACTCCATCCAGATAAGTGGTAACAGGAGCTGCTAGTGTGTTCCTACTTCAGAGGTAGAGGTGCTCCCTCCCGGAGGAACTGTATCAGTGTCTGAGGATTTACTGGGTGTGTATCCACACACCCACCATTAACTGTCTCTGCTTCCTGCCAGCAGTACCAGGTCTGACAGCTGGAGACGGTGGCCACCTGGGGACCCAGGACTTGGCGGCTCCGGTGTTCTTCAGATCCGTTGGCGGTGGAAGCCGTGTGGGGACCCGGCTCTTCTCTGGACAGACGTCTTCTATCCTCGAGCCTGCCCACACGTCACTTTTCGTATAATTGACTGTCATTATCAAACTGCATTTGTCTGTATTCCGTTGTGCACAATTCACAACATTAAATTGTTATATTTTGGCTTATCCATTGTCCGTTCATTTACGCACCCTGTTGTGGGTCCGTGTAACTACACTTTCCCAACAGTAGGTTTATATAAGCCCTTGATTCTACCTACAACCTTTACTTAGGTTATTTTGTTTTATTTTGTACTGAAAACTTACTCTTTTTTCCTTTGTACCAAAATAAATGTATTCATTCATTCATTCATTCATTCATTCATTCATTTGCTGAGACGGCCATATTTCATTAGACATCACTGCACCACAAACGTATCAACAATTGAAAAGTTTCATTGTATTTTTAATTTTCTGAAGGCATGGTAGATTTTTGTAATTCTCTGGATGACTGTCTTGCTCATTTTCATTCAGTCCACCCTCACAAAATTTGTGAAAACAGATTTCTCACACATAAATTACTCATCATAGGTAAGTCGAGCTCTCAGAGTCTTGGGTGCTAGCAATATTTTAATATGATTAAAGTTGTAAAAGATTAACTTGCACCTTAAATTTTGTGTCAAATGTGTGTTGGGAAATTATGAGTTATAATACAAATTTTGCAGGTGAGTCAACATGCTTACCTGAAGTAGAATTCAAGTTCAAGTAGTTTTATTGTCATTTCAACCAGATACACAGTGAAACGAAACAACGTTCCTCCAGGACCAAAGGTGCTACAAAGAATATCATTATAGTTTATCACAATAAACAATAATAAGTACAGGTGTAAGCAGTAAAGTGCGGTTGTGACCATTTTTTAATAAAATGAAAAGCATAGCAGTAGTTATTGACCATAAACATTGCACTCTTAAAAAATTAGATTTTGTGTGTGTGTGTGTGTTCAGTCCAGTCACTGAAATATGTGTGACTGTTCAGACCAGACTCTGATTGTTGAGGAGTCTGATTATTTGGGGCAAGAAGCTGTTCCACAGTATGGACGTGAGGGCCCGGATGCTTTGGTACCTTTTTCCAGATGGTAGGAGGGTGAAGAGTGAGTGTGAGGGGTGTGTGTGATCATCCACAATACTGGTTGCTTTGCGAATGCAGCGTGTGGTGTAAATGTCTGTGATGGTGGGAAGAGAGACACCGATGATCTTCTCAGCCATCCTCACTACTCGCTGCAGGGACTTGCGATCCCAAACCAGGCAGTTATACAGCTGCTCAGGATGCTCTTGATGGTTCTGCTGTAGAATGTGGTGAGGATGGGAGGTGGGAGATGTGCCTTCTTCAGCCTTCGCAGGAAGTAGAGACACTGCTGGGCTTTCTTGGTTATGGTGCTGGTGTTGAGGGACCAGGTGAGATCCTGGCAGGTGAACTCCAAGAAACTTGGTGTTCTTGATGATCTCCACAGCAGAGCCGTCGATGTGCAGTGGAGAGTGATCACGCCTTGTCCTTCTGAAGTCAATGCAGGCTTACAAACACGTCATTTTTTTAAACTTCTGAAGTCAATGCAGGCTTACAAACACGTCATTTTTTTAAAACCATGCTTTGACGTTCGCAATATGAGCTCATCTCTCTTTCCTGTGGCAGCAGTTCAGACGAGGATCCTATGCTTCTCTCATGTGCCACGCTGAGGGACTTCCTAGTTCTTGGCACCCTGGGAGTTGGGGAGTTTGGTCACGTAGACCTGGTGAGTCCTGATCAGAGTCTCTCTGAGCTGCTGTCTTTTAAGATTCCGTGTTTCTATAACACAGTGTATTGATTTCTGCCTGTCAGGTACAACTAAAGAGCAACGTTAAGTGTGTGTTTGCCATGAAGGTTCTTAAGAGCACGCTGATTTTTAACAATGGCCAACAAGAGCACATCCGGAGAGAGCGACG
Source organism: Thalassophryne amazonica (assembly GCF_902500255.1). Classification (NCBI taxonomy): domain Eukaryota; kingdom Metazoa; phylum Chordata; class Actinopteri; order Batrachoidiformes; family Batrachoididae; genus Thalassophryne; species Thalassophryne amazonica. The sequence continues at coordinate 34,515,276 of NC_047107.1, forward strand.
CATCTTGACAGACCTTCACTGCCCATTTGTTGTCAGGTGAGACAGTGAACTTTGATTGCAGTATGTTTTTTTTAATTATCTGTACATGTTCTTGTCTTTTTGCTCTGCCTTTATTGATCTCAGGCTGTACAGAACCTACCGAGGTGCCGAGTGTGTGTACATGTTGACAGAGGCGTGTCTTGGTGGGAATCTTTGTCGTCTTCTCAGAGATAAGTAAGTATTATTCAGAACATGGAAGTTAAAACTGTTTTCCAGATAAAATATTAATAACCGTGCTCAAAGTGTAGGGGTAAGGTTTCATCAGAATGTAATTTTGAGACGAGTGTAGTAGGTGCTGCTTCTCTGCCTCACATCACATTGCACCTTCGTTGTGATGCTTTTGGTAAAACCTTGTTTCAGAGGATCCTTGGATGAATGCAGTACCAGGTTCTACACGGCTTGTGCTGTCCAGGCTTTAACCTACCTCCACTGTCACGGCATCATCTATAGAGATTTGAAACCAGAAAATGTTGCTGTGGATGATCGTGGATATGCCAAACTGGTAACTGAACTTAAAATTAGAATGTCAGATGCAGTAACAATGTACATAAGTATTTAGACATTGTCATGATTCTTGTAATTTTGCCTGTTTACACCAAAACAATGGAGTTGAAATGAAACAATAAAACCATAAAGGTGTGCCTGTAGCGCAGACTTTTAGCTTTAATTCAAGAGGTTTAATATCGCATTAACTATTTTGGAATTGTAGCCATTTTTATAAATAATGTCTCAAGTTTCATGTCTATAATTCATTGGACAAAGTAATTACAGGAATATTTTGAATACAAATCATCAATTTTTCAGCCACAGACTGCTCCTTCCCAAGTGCAGGACAACAGACTGAAAAATGTCTTTGCCATCAGACTGTACAACTCATCACTCAGGGGGAGGAGGAGTAACAGGAAGACAGAGGATGGGAAGGAGAGGAACAGTAGTAGTCAGTAAACCAGTAGCGAGCAGTATTTCTGATATTTATATTTGCAAATTGTTTTTTACTTTCACTTTTGATACTCTGTGTGTTTCCTACCCTGTGTGCTGCTATACAATCCTGCTGGAACCTTAATTTCCCTGAGGGAGTCTTCCCAAGGGATCAATAAAGTTCTGTCTAATCTAATCCATTTTATTTTGACAAGTCAGGGAATGGATAATTGAATATTTCTACATCAGTGAATATGTCTTGGAACTCATTTATATCAGTGGTTAAGAAATAATAGCAGAGTGGTATTGTCTGGAGCAGTTCTGAAAAAGTGAGTAACTGTAAAAGTGACTGTACAAGAAGAGTACAAGTGAGGGAAGCCACCAAGACTGGAAAAACTGTCCACAGAGCAATCTTTGTTTGTTGCATCACCAGTTGCATCTTCATGATGGGGTAGCACAGAAAAGAAAAACAATCAACTCTAGGCTTGAGTCTTCTACAGTGAGGAAAATAAGTATTTGAACACCCTGCGATTTTGCAAGTTCTCCCGCTTAGAAATCATGGAGGGGTCTGAAATTTTCATCTTAGGTGCATGTCCACTGTGAGAGACATAATCCAAATAAATAAATAAATAAACAAACGGAAATCACAATGTATGATTTTTTTACTGCTGCAAATAAGTATTTGAACACCTGTGAAAATCAGTGTTAATATTTGCTACAGTAGCCTTTGTTTGCAATTAGAGGTCCTATGTTTCCTGTAGTTCTTGACCAAGTTTTCACACACTGCAGCAGGGATTTTGGTCCACTCCTCCATACAGATCTTCTCTAGAAGATTTTCTATTGAGTTCAGGTCTGGAGACTGGCCAGGCCACTCCAGGACCTTGAAATGCTTCTTACGGAGCCCCTGCTTAGTTGCCCTGGCTGTGTGTTTGAGGTCATTGTCATGCTGGAAGACCCAGCCATGACCCATCTTCAATGCTCTTACTGATCGAAGGAGGTTGTTTAGCAAAATCTCGCAATACATGGCCCCATCCATCCTCCCTTCAATACGGTGCAGTCATCCTGTCCCCTTTGCAGAAGAGCACCCCCAGAGTATGATGTTTCCACCCCCATGCTTCACGGTTGGGATGGTTTTCTTGGGGTTGTTCTCATCCTCTAAACATGGTAAGTGGAGTTGATTCCAAAAAGCTCTATTCTGGTCTCATCTGACCACATGACCTTCTCCCATGCCTCCTCTGGATCATCCAGATGGTCACTGGTGAACTTCAAACAGGCCTGGACATGTGCTAGCTTGAGCAGGGGGACCTTGCTGCCCTGCAGGATTTTAAACCATGACAGCATCATGTGTTACTAATGTAATCTTTGTGACTGTGGTCCCAGCTCTCTTCAGGTCATTGACCAGGTCCTCCTGTGTAGTTCTGATCTTTCTCAGAATCATCCTTACCCCACAAAGTGAGATCTTGCATGGAATCCCAGACCGAGGGAGATTGACAGTCATCTTGTGTTTCTTCCACTTTCTAATAAATAATCATAACAGTTGTTGTCTTCTACCAAGCTGCTTGCCTGTTGTCCTGTAGTCCATCCCAGCCTTGTGCAGGTCTACAGTTTTGTCCCTGGTGTCCTTAGACAGCTCTTTGGTCTTGGCTATGGTCGACAGGTTGGAGTGTAATTGACTGAGTGTGTGAACAGGTGTCTTTTATACAGGTAACAAGTTCAAACAGGTGCAATTAATACAGGTAAAGAGTGCAGAATAAGAGGGCTTCTTAAAGAAAAATTAACAGGTCTGTGTGACCCAGAATTCTTGCTGGTTGGTAGGGGATCAAATACTTATTTGCAGCAGTAACATACAAATAAATTATTTAAAAAAAATCATACATTGTGATTTCTGGAATTTTTTTAGATTATGTCTCTCACAGTGGACATGCACCTAAGATGAAAATTTCAGACCCCTCCATGATTTCTAAGTGGGAAAACTTGCAAAACAGCAGGGTGTTCAAATACTTATTTTCCTCACTGTATGTGCCTTCTGGGAAACAGTCGCTCAAATTTCCTCTTTTCTTTTTAAGAACATCCTTCTCTTTTCCACTCCGTTGTGAAGCTGGGTAGAACTGATGATGCAACAGATAAAATCACATCACATATACACAGAAGCCTATAATTCTTTCAGTTTTGTCTGGAAGTCTTGGTGGCTTCCCTCATTAGCCTCTAGCTTGCATGGTCACTCAGGTTTTGATTGACATAAATGAGGTTCAAGACATACTATTCACTGACTTCTAAATGTTCATGTACCCATCCACTGATTTCTTTTTTAAACTGGCTGTAAAAGTAATCATTTGTATTAAAAATAATTCTCTTATTTACTTTATCCAATTTATGTGTGGGCTTTCAAAACGGAAGGGCTGTGTGTAAACATTGCTGACATTACTAAACGGTTAGTGTGATGTTAATGCTTAACTGCTTGAATGAAAGTTGACAGTCTACACTAAAAGCGCATTTTAATTATTTGATTTCAACTCCAATATAGTGGTGTACAGAGGAGAAATTACAACAACCATCACTATCCAAATACTTATGGACCCAATGGTTTGTGTCCAAGCTTACCCAAGTTAAATATCCCGATGTCTGCCTTTTGTAGATGATATCAAGATGTGTCAAAAAAGTTGAATTGGGTCATAAAACCTGGACCTTCTGTGGCACACCAGGCTACATGGCCCCCGAAATCATCCTGAACAGAGGCCACAGTACGGCAGTAGATTTCTGGTCACTGGGCATTTTTGTCTTTGAGCTCCTGAGTGGTGGGTAAGTTTCTCAGTCTTAATACGTCTGTCTCCTGCTTATGTATGCAGTCACTGCATTAGCAGATATGATTAGGCTGGTTCTCGTTTGTCTCTGCAGCCTCCCATTCAGCGGTCACGACCAGATGAATATTCTCACTGCAACCATACGTGGCATCGATCAGATCGACGTGCCGAAATCCATCAGCAAAAGCGCCTCCAGTCTCATCAAGAAACTGTGCAGGTGTAGTAAGCGTGAATGATACTTCATGATAACTATGTGGTTATTTTGAAAATGACAAATGCTTTTTGGAGCGTGACAAAACACAGGTGATGCGTACAGACAAATGCTAATAGATTAGAGCACGATGTGTGCATGCACGCAGCCACGTGAATCCCACAGTCTGATTATGAATTCATAGCTTATTTGTTGATGTGATCTCTTTATATGCTCTTCATCATACAGGAACAATCCCTCTGAGAGGCTCGGCAGTCAGACAAAGGGAGCCAAGGAAATTCAGAAGCACAAGTAAGTGTGTGTATTCCGCTGGAAGAGACGTCCACTGCAAACATGCTTTTATAGGCTGATGCTTTGTTTTTCTTCAGATGGTTTGAAGGATTCAACTGGGACGGCCTCTGTAAAAGCACATTAAAGCCACCGAGCATTCCCAAAGTAAGACCCAAGCTTCATTTGTCATATTTTTTTTTGTCCTGTGATCATTGTTGTTGCAATGATCAGCTTTGTTATATTGCAGACAATAAATGTTGCTTTGCCTCATTAATGGACTGATTATGTTTTTGCCCTGTCTTTCAGCTACAGTCTCTTTTGGACAACAGTGAGACTGCCTATTATACTGAGCACAACTCAGTAATGCTGTGCACAAATTGGGATGATTTCTGAATAAAAAAAACCCTTGTAAAGGATTATGCTTCATGAATAATTTGTACGTGCTCCTGCACTCTGTCCTGCTCCATCTGAGAGTAATGAAATATATCTTCAGGAATATAAATATGAATGTGTTGGCCTAAAATGATCCCTTTACCTCAGACAAGTAGGCTATGTGATGGTTGGTTTGTTTGATTACCCTGTGGACAAGATAAATCACAAATGGCTGGACAGATTTCCTTCAAAGTTGGTGGCAGTATTACTTGGATAGATAGATGGATAGGATTGGATAGGGGTGACTGAAGTTTTGACCCTGACACAGGAAAAAGTAGGGCTTGATTCTCCATCTTTTGCATTCTGAGAAACCTTTCTCAACATAGCACCCAGTGAGTCAAAATTTCACACATTCTTGACAAATGCTGGTTTCTCAGGATGGAGAACCACGCCCTATTTTTTTCTGGGTCATGCTCAAACCTTCTCCGTCAATCCTCATATCTAGAGGTGATTTATTTTTGAGTAGTTTAGTCCAAAAAAACATGGTCCAAAAAACAGTTTTTTGTTCATCTCAACAGATGATTGATCATTAGATTTTGGAGTAGTTTGGTCAAAGGTCAAGGTGAAGGAAAACATGGTCCCCAAAAAACAAAGTTCTGCCCCAACGCAATTATTTCAGTAACAAGTAAGATATAAATGTGAAACTGGTACGTGAATTACTTATTGACTATCCATACACCAAATGGGTTTTGCCTGCAATTTCAGGGATGCACAGAATCAACTTTGATGTAACACATGCACACAGTAGTCAGTAAAATATGGTGACATACATGGACACGCTTTTGAATCCATACAGTCAGGAGGTGGACAAGGAGTTTAAAGGGTGAAAATCCAACCACGATGAGTCTGTGTGAACCAGGCCCATAGCAGGCACCCCATAACAGCCACAGATGCACAGCATCATGGCGTAGTACTCACAGAATTTTTGAAAAGTGGTCATACTGTGATTTCCAACCGATATGTGGATACTTTACAAAAGCTGCATGCACGCTTGAAGCGGATTCATATGGGAAAAGATGCAATTCCTCAGCATGGCAATGCTTGTCAACACACAAGTTAACAAACACAGATCACATTTCAGCGGCTCAAATCTTTCCACACGTGCCGTACAGCTGAGCTCGCATCGCCCACCATCTGACTTTTTGCATTTTCCCAAAGCTGAAAGAACACCTGAAGGGACACGTTACACTGGTGAAGGAGGTCAAAATCCAATCACTCGTCTGTGTTATGACACCTGGGTAATGAATAAATTAGCGGATTGCCTGTTGGGCTGAAATACAGTGGGGAACATGTGTGCCCCTAGCCGCTACGGTAGCCATGAAGGCCCAACAGGAACCCTGAACACAGGGCTCTGGTGAAACAAGTCCTCAGAGGTAGATCAGGCGGAGGAGGTGATGGCTTGTAACCCAACTGCTGTGAAGGTGGATGAAGGCTCAAGCAGGTACTCAGACTCCGATCATCTGGGATTTCCTACCCGTCAGACCAGGATAAAGATCTGTCAGGGACCATGTGTTTGTCGCCATGCAATGACACTCCCATGTTAAACAAACTAAAGCACAGGCATCTCTACATGGACCGTGGATGTAGATTTTTCTACTCTGTGCTGCACACCAACAAGTCTTTTGGTGATTGGCGAAGAGTGACGGGGCAGGATTGAGAATCTGGAAGCTCTTTGCTCTGAAGCAGCAGATGTGTGATTCAGTCATCAGACCCTTGGAAGAAGCAGGAAGGTTATTTTGGCAGCTGCATTTGTAACTGAGAAGCTCTATTTAGGATCTGAACAGGGAGCCCTCACCCTGAACAGGGAGAGGGCTAGGAAAGGTGACCTAAACATAGTCTGCTTCACCTTAACCCGCCTAGATTACCCCATCCATAGGGTCACCAGCTGTGTGGTAGAAAAACAAAAACACAAATAATGAAATTTGGTACATGGAACATACAAAACCTGATGGACAACAAAAGCTCAGGCCAACCAGAAAGGTGAACAGCTCTCATCTCTCGCAAACTCCAGAAACTCAACCTCAACATTGTCGCCTTGAGTGAAAAAAAGAGCAGGAGAAGGACAGCTATGGGAGGAGCAAGGGGGCTGCACTTTCTTCTGTAAAGGGCTTCCTGAGGACAAACAATGAATCTACAATGTTGGTTTTGAAATTTAAAAAACTCTCTCCCCTTCTACAGCAGACTGAACTCCCGGTGAGTGTCAATGAACGACTGATGATACTCTTTCCCCAACTTGCGAGTGAACGCTGTGCCACCATAATCAGTGCTTATGCCCCAACACTTGACACTGACCATGAAGAGAAGGAAACCTCTGCCAAGCTGGACACCATTCTGTTGGTGATTCCAGCATCTGACAAGATCATCCTCCTCTGTGATTTCAATGCCAAGGTCAAAAAGGACCACCAGCTCTGGAAGACAACCAACAGGAGAAACGGAGTGTGCAAGTGCAATGTCAACGGTACCCTGCTTCTTACGAAATACATCAAACATGATCTCATCATCACCAACACCATCTTCAGGCAAAAGGAAAAGTTCAAAGTGTCCTGGCAACACTCTCGCTCAAAGCATTGACACCTCCTCAGCTCCTCAGAAAGTGCGACCAGAAAGATGTCCTGTCCACCAAGGCAACGGCTGGTGCAGGTGACTGTTGGACAAATCATTGTCTGATATGCTTCAGGATCCACCTGAATATCTGCCCTTAGAGTAGGCCTGGACACTGCAAGACTATCAAAAAGTTTAACAGCGCCGAGCTTAAAGACCCAGAAACAAAAACAGAGGACCAACAGCGCGTAATGAAAGAACTATCCACGAAGTACTCCGTCCCTGCTCCTAAACACTGGGAAGAGCTCAAGACAGTCATTGTAAAATGGACTGCGTTTATGTACCACTTTTCCATTTGAAAAAGAAGCTCAACGTGCTTTACAATGATGCCTCACATTCACCCATTCACACAGACACATTCAAACACCGATGTCAGCGTGCTGCCATACAAGGCGCTCACTACACACAAGGAGCAACTTGGGGATTAAGGACCTCGCCCAAGGGTTCTTAGCGATATTCCAGTCAGGCTGGGGTTTGAACTGAGGATCATCTGGTCTCAAGCCCAACACTTAACCACTAGACCATCACCTCCCCACAACATATAAGTGTGAGGCCAGAACAATAACCTGGCAAGAAACACTCAGATACCAGAAGAGAAAGCATCCAGACTGATTTGACGAGAATGACCATGTCCTCAAACGACTCCTCAACCAAAAGCGAAAAGCTTTCCTCGACCTCCAGAAAGATCAGACCTGGTAAGAGACAAAGTCTAGACTCCAGCAAAGCAAAGTGCCTCTGCTAAGCGACATTCACAAAGTGAAAAATCAGTGTGAGCAAATGGTTCCGGAGCGTACCCAGCAGTCACAGGGCGTGAGGTGGGGTACACCCTGGACTGGACGCCACATTCACACCTTTGGATGTGGGAGGCAAACGGAGCACCCGGAGGGAACCCGCATGAGCAAGGGGAGAACATGCAAACTCCACACAGAAAGGACCAGGTGGGACGTGATCCTACAACCTTCTTGCTGTGAGGCAACAGTGCTGATAAACAGTTACATGGACAATAAGATATTTTCCCCATTATGTTTTTACTTTTTATTCTGTAAATGTTTGTTTTAAATATTATGCACTTTATTTCTTTTTATTATTACATTGTAACATACTGTGTATAATGTAATACAATTCACAATAATGCAGAATACGTGTGAGCAATGATCTTGTTTCCCTACAGCTAAAAAGTCCTATCTAGGTGTGATGGTAGACAGTGACACCAGAATTGTGTTTCTTAAGTGCAGTTTACTCTGTAATCTCGTTTTGTTTGTCTTCACTGCAGAAAACCCTGCTTTGTTTAAAAAAAAAAAAAAGAAACCTCCAGAGGCTTGTCTTTTAATACAGGGTACTTCTTCTCTATGTGGTGAAGCAGTTTTGAAGGTTTCATGGCTTTGTTGTTGAGCAGGATTGGACCAAGTGAATCACCTGTTGTGATGAACCCGTAACTTAGGTAGGCCTCTTAGTATTTTCTTTTAAATCACTTGGTGTCTTCAATGCCAAAATGCCTTTTTAGTGTTATGAGAAGGAATAGCAACATGACAAAGTGATAAATGCTTTAGCGTCCCAACGTGTTATGGAATGTGTTGGATGTATATTAAAAACAGGAAATGAAGTTGACCAGACAAAACATGAAATATCTTGTGTTCAAATGGAGGATAAAGTAATTGTAAGTTTAACCTCTGCATTGCATATGTGTCCCATTCTTCTGTTTCTCCACTCGGTTGCAAACTCACAATTTCCAGCATGGGAAGCAAGCGCTCTGACCAGAAAAACTTGACTGACTGAGAAAAACTGTGACTGTGCCAAATGCGGGATAGAAACACAGACAGAACTGAAAAATTTTCCAAAGTAAAATACCCTGCAGAAGAATGTCAAGAAAATTAAAATAACTTTTAAAAAGATTTATTCTTTCTGTGCAGCCTGGTACCGGTCCATGGGCTGGCGGTTGGACACCCCTGATGAAGTTTATATTTAATATTAATGGTTTCCACCCAGCACACGTTTTGAAATTGTTCTTAGTATTTGCAGTCAAAATGGTCAAATGACCATTTATGCCACTAAGCGTGTCATATCATCATCCATCATCCTGGTCTTGAGAACCATCCCTGGTTCTCAAGACCAGGCACCTAAGTGGCTCTACTCTACTCTTTTCTACTCTCCTATTTTACTCTTCCTTTTTAGATATTTAGATATACCTTTGTATACTGGCATAGTTCCACCTTAGAATTGGAATATAATATATATTGCTGTCGGAAAGTGAAAATTAAATCTGCCATGCCCGAAAACCTATAATTTGACACCAAGATTACACAATCAAATAAGTAGTAACATTTTTGTGAGAGAAAATGATTTTGGGTTTGATTTGGCAACCATCTTGAAATTAGACGCCATCTTGGATTTCAGTGATGCTGTATAACAAATACATTATGATTGGAGCAGAGCATTTCTATGCAAAAAGTAATTTTCAGGAGGTCTTTTTGGCAGCCATCTTGGAAAACTGAGTGGCCAATCGGCCAGATTTGGTTACTCAGGAATTATCATGACAAATGGTACTTGTATCAGCATTTCCATATTTTTGCAGTAAAACTGATGTTATCTGTTCCACTATGTGTTGTTTGAGGGCTTTTTATTTAATTTTTAGCTGTATGTCCAAACCTGGTCAAAGTTAATACAACCCCAATTCCAATGAAATTGGGATGTTGTGAAAATGTAAATAAAAACAGAATACAATGATTTGCAAATCCTCTTCAACCTATATTCAATTGAATACACCACAAAGACAAGATATTTAATGTTCAAACTGATAAATTTTATTGTTTTGTGCAAATATTTGCTCATTTTGAAATAGATGCCTACAACACGTTTTTATAAAGCTGGGACAGTGGTATGTTTACCACTGTGTTACATCACCTTTCCTTCTAACAACACTCAATAAGCGTTTGGGAACTGAGGACACTAATTGTTGAAGCTTTGTAGGTGGAATTCTTTCCCATTCTTGCTTGATGTACGACTTCAATTGTTCAACAGTTTGGGGTCTCTGTCGTGGAATTTTGCGCTTCATAATGCGCCACACATTTTCAATGGGTGACAGGTCGGGACTGCAGGCAGGCCAGTCTAGTACCCACACTCTTTTACTATGAAGCCACACTGTTGTAACACGTGCAGAATGTGGCTTGGCATTGTCTTGCTGAAATAAGCAGGGACGTCCCTGAAAACAATATTACTTGTATGGCAGCATGTGTTGTTCCAAAACCTGGATGTACCTTGCAGCATTGATGGTGCCATCACAGATGTGTAAGTTGTCCATGCCATGGGCACTAACACACCCCATACCATCACAGATGCTGGCTTTTGAACATTGTGCTGAATCTGGATGGTCTTTTTCCTCTTTTGTCCGGAAGACACAACGTCCATGATTTCCAAAAACAATTTGAAATGTGAACTCATTAGACCACAGCACACTTTTCCACTTTGCATCTGTACATTTCAAATGAGCTCGGGCCCAGAGAAGGCGGCAGCGTTTCTGGATGTTGTTGATGTATGGCTTTCGCTTTGCATGGTAGAGTTTTAACTTGCACTTGTAGATATAGCGATGAACTGTGTTAACTGACAATGGTTTTCTGAAGTGTTTCTGAGCCCACGCAGTAAGATCCTTGACACAATGATGTTGGTTTTTAATGCAGTGTCTCCTGAGGGATCAAAGGTCACGGGCATACAATGTTGGATTTCGGCCTTGCTGCTTACATGTAGAAAGTTCTCCAGATTCACTGAATCTTCTGATTATATTATGGACTGTAGATGATGGAATCCATAAATTCCTTGCAACTGAACATTGAGAAACATTGTTCTTAAACTGTTGGACTATTTTTTTTATGTAATTGTTCACAAAGTGGTGATCCTCACCCCATCTTTGCTTGTGAACGACTGAGCCTTTTGGGGATGCTCCTTTTATACCCAATCACGACACTCACCTGTTTCCAATTAGGTGTTCTTTGAGCATTCATCAACTTTCCAGGCTTTTGTTGCCCTGTCCCAACTTTTTTGAAATGTGTTGCAGGCATCCTTTTAAAAATGAGCAAATATTTGCACAAAACAACAAAGTTTATCAGTTTGAACATTTAAATATCTTGTCTTTGTGGCGTATTCAATTGAATATAGGTTGAAGAGGATTTGCAAATCATTGTATTCTGTTTTTATTTACATTTTACTCAACGTCCCAACTTCATTGGAATTGGGGTTGTATTTTACACGAGTTGATGGACTAGTTGATGCACTTTTATGAATGATGCATTATGCCTGAAAATATTACATTTATTCAACAAAAAATTTCCAACTTTATTTGACATGAATAAAAAATAATTACAATATATCTGAGGTAATCACCTACCTAAGTACCAACCAACCTACACTGTCAACCCTGATTATTTAGTCCAACTCAAACATCTTGATGTAACTGATTTCTTCAAACCCATTAAGTAAAATTAACTTAAAACTAGCATCAACAGTTCCATAATTTAAGTAAATAATCTCTCTCTCTCAGAACTGAATGAATTTTAAAAAAGCACAATGTTAAAATACCCTCAGCTGTATAAGCATAAAAATAGGAAACAGAATGTGAACTTTTGACCTCTTAAAATAGGTCAAGGTTAGCCATCTTTGAACTTGTCCAAGGTCTGTGTCCCAAGACTGTTCGTTGTAAATTTGAGGGGCCTGGCAGTAATAGGACCGGACTTATGCTGAGCACAGACAGATGGACGGGCGGATAAATGGACGGACACAAAGTCTTTGCAATAGCCAATGGCTATATTGTGGTCTCGGGTAATTATCATGTCTCTTCCAGTAATTCATAATAGTCCTTGAACTAAATTAAAATGTTAAATGTGATCAATATTGACCAAGGTTCTTTCAGCCAGACAAGGATCCATAATGGGATTTGGATTTGAGCTTGTCAAGGATGATTGTCTTCATCAAGGACACTCTGACATGCAGGAATATGAGGATTGACCAACATCCTAATTTTAGGACATCATGCTTTACCGCCTGCATCATTACCACAAAACAGTCTGTGTTCCTCACACAAATGTAGATAACCCATACTAGTGTGTGTGTGTGTGTGTGTGTGTGTGTGTGTGTGTGTGTGTGTGTGTGTGTGTGTGTGTGTGTGTGTGTGATTCCAGTGTCTATAGCTGAGTCTGTCTCAGTTGTCTGTGTTTGTGGCTCAGTTGGTGCAGCAGGTTATTCATACACATCCTTCAAACTCTAAGAACATTAAATTATTATGTGCATTTCAGGTGATTTGACACTAGTTATTTAACAGATTGCCTGAAAACTTAAAAGTTAGCAGTTGCTTCAAAAAAGTACATATGTGAATGCCTTGTATGAGTTGGACTCATGTATCAGGTTTCAAACAAACAATTAGAAATGTTATGAAATGTAACCACTGGTTTATGACAAAGAACACTGATATGCAGTAGGAGTAAAAGAAGCTCCAGCCACAAATATCACACTGAATTAAAAATATATCTGTTTGTGTTTTAGAATTTTTCAATTAACAACAAAGATAGCTGAACTGATCAATCCTTTTTAAATGGCAAACAGATTCTAACATATATGTAACACCACAATGCAGCTTATAAACAGCCCCAATCCTTAACAAAGAATTCAGAATTTTACACCCACAAAACCATATTAGAACCCTAAATATCACATTACAATGGAATGTGATTACAATTTTTTTGACATGTTTTTCTTCTATCTTTAAGCATTTCTTTAAATGTAAACACTCTGAATACCCATATTCATATTTGTCATTTTAAAATGTTACTTTCTACATCTGTTTTAGACATTATAAAATTCTTTAAGAACAAGTAAAAAGAGAGACTGATTTGGCAGAAAATTGTTAAATCGTTTTTGATCAAATAATGTAATTTATCAAAATGATGTCATATATAAAGAAAAATGCCATATATTTTCTGTTGTAAGTTTTTTGTTTTGTATTTAAGAATTTTCATATGTGACACTTTGGTCCTTTCTCTCTCTCTCTCCACACACACACACACACACACACACACACACACACACACACACACACACACACACACACACACACACACACACACACACACACATCTATCTATCTATCTATCGATCGATCGATCGATCGATAGAAAGATATAGCTATATCTATACCAATAAAAATGTATATCGATCTCTCTCTCTCTCTCTCTCTCTCTCTCTCTATATATATATATATATATATACACACACACATATAATGAAACTCTTTATACATTATAACAATAGTTATACTTTAATTTATTAATAATAATTATTATTATAAATTATGAACACTCAAATTAATTCACAGTGTTCTCATGGTCAAACAGGACGCAAAAAGGATGCGACGCTTCCACCAGGCAGCGTTTTATTTTGAAGGTTTCCTCAGAGCGTTGTGTTGTGTTGATCTTGACACGTGCAGAAACTTCATGGGTCTGAAGGAAAGAAGGGGCGCAGTCTGAAGAAGCTTTAGAAGGCCTCTGTGTTCAGGTAAATCTCTTTTTGTTTCCTCATTGGTTTATTTTCAGGCGTTCAGACTCGTTTGCAGTCTGCAGTCTTTTCTTAGTAACGTTTTGTACTCACGTGCTCACTGTGGGAATGGACCTGATGTTGCAAACTTTCAAACACCCCGAACGTGTTGCAGTAACTTGAAGTTTGCACCGATTCACTTTGTCGAGGTGTTGCTGTCTGGGGCTCTTTAAATCTGCTTAATGCAGTACTGTGCAGTTTTCATGCAGCTTCCATCTAAGTTGTTGATGTTTGTCCTTGAGAAGTGTCACCGTGCTGCGGCTTGGACCGTGTTTCAGCTCGCTGCTTTTCCTACTTCATCCTGCTCTGTGTGGTCATGCCTGAACAGTTGAATCATCTTTACGAAAACATTATTGCTTCAAAAGTTCCACGTTTGCGATATGCACAAAGAATAACTTTTTGTGTGCACACAAAAAGTTGCGGCTGCTCCCTCATCGATCCAAGGTAGATCTCTGCGTGTTGATTTGCTACAGGTTTTGCACCACATGCAACTTCATATTACATGGAAGAATGCGGCAGGGGTGGGGTTTGAACCGAATCTTCCACAAGGGACCTGGACAGGTATAAAGTTTCCAATTCACTTCACCTGCATGTCTTCAAATGTGGGAGGAAACCCACGCAAACACGGGGACAACATGCAAACTCGACGGGCCACAGGTGGGAATCGATCTCATGACCTATTTGCTGTGAGGCAACAATACTAACCACTAATCCACTGTGCTGCCCTAACCACTTGGTCACCACCCTCTGTCCATAATTGATTCTGATTCGTGGGGTCACAATATGATTCAATTTTGGATTCATAAGTCAATACTCAATTCTAAATCAATTCAGCACATAAAGCTGCTAATTTCAGGGTCTATTCAAGTGCTGCAGTGTGCTTAGAACAGTGTTGTCCAAAGACATTCCAGAAAGGGCCATAAACTGAAGTTACGGTCCCTCACGTAAAGAAAAAACAAAATAAAACAAACATGTGGGTGATTCTTTAACTACGGGCACTATTGGCCTTATAAATGTAATTTCCACCACACCATTGCCTTATAATATAAAGCGCCTTGGGGAACTGTTTGTTGTGATTTGGCGCTATATACATGTGCTCTGATATCACTGTTTATCTCCATGGAAACTACCCAAACAATCTTTCATACAAACTGTTTAGGGACATTACAGTGTTGTGATGGAAATTACGGCAATAGTGTGGGACAACTACATTTTGTTTAAAAAAAATCACAACAGTTGTGTGACATTGAATACCCCAATTATGTTTTGATTATTTTACTGATATTTTCTTCAGAGATATACATTAGAAAAAACGTTTCTTTACCATTCATTTTTATCATTGAAGATCAAAAGTCTGGGTGTGGGACAAGCGCAAAACGGCAATATTTGCATATAATGATACTGAAAAAAGGTGAAAAAGTCATCATAGACTACTAGAACAAATTTCTTAACACACTTTCATTGTAAAGATAACTATAAAAGTGTGAAATTTCCCCTTTTTTCTGTTTTTCATATAATATGATCAAAGGACATAATAAGTCCCCGTAGTCTAAGAATCACCCATGTATGTATATCTTCTGTGTGTTGTTGTGGGACTTTGATTAAACATCGTTCCTCCAAATGCTGCCGCTGTTACTGACTGTGGCGTCTGTCCTCCGGGCTGCAGCTCTCCGGCAAGCTGAAGTTACGTTCCCTTGTGTAAAAGAAAAACAACAATAATATCCTTTGTGCGTTGTTTTGGTGGGATTTCACTGATTAAGCGCTTACCTCCAAATGCTGTCGTTTTTTGCCTCTGCCATGTCTGTTAACATCTGTTACCAGCTGCGTGTCTCTCCTCTGGGCCGCAGGTCCGACTGGTGAGATGCCCTCTGTCTGCTCGAGCCAGCTGCTCTTCCGGCCTGGTTGTGAATGTTCAGCTGCTCGCTTGTTTCAGGATGTCTACTGTTTGAAGCCTGGTTGCCACAGAAAATTACTAACAAACACAAACTCTCTATCTACGAGGAAACAACAGTAACGTGATCATGACGACACGTCGTTTGCGAACTCTTAATCAACAAAATCATCCTGGTACTGGTAGCTCATTTTACAAGTGAAAACTTTCTATTTCTGTTGAAATTTGCTAAATCTCCGACCATGTGAAAGCGTGTGTCAAACGCACACATTCATTAACCCTGACAAGGTGCCACTGTTGCCATGACCATCACACAACAATAACATTACAATCTGGACAACCTCTGTTGGGTATTTTCTCCTCCAAACATTTTTAAAACCTTTAACAAGACAAACAGAGTCAAGAAACACCAGTGAGACAGAAAGTCAAATATTACGCGCGGAGTGCGGCCAGGCTGTACACCAAGGCTACACTAAAGTCTGGCCTGCTTTTCCGCTCTTTTTATTAAGAGACGCCCTCATCACATAAACAAGAAACTTGTCCTAAGGGTGGGGGTAATGACGCAAGACAAGTTTCTTCCCATAACATAAACGCATACGTCAAGTGCAGCTGTAAGGAAGAACACTTCAGGTCAGCACATCTCGTTCGTCTGTTGCAGTTATCAGCTGTTTTGCATCTGCCTGGAACACTAAGCATCACAATCAGTCAAAATTCAACCTTCAGTTCTTTTACTCCCAGTCGTTAGCGGCTACGAAAACAAAGTTATGTTATAACAATAAGTACATCCAGTCCTTCATTCCCAGTTCAGATTGACCCCAGAGTGCTAAAACAAAATTGAATTCTCAGGATTGCATTAAGACAGGTGCAAAACAGCACATCTCCGTTCTCATGAGAAAGAAGACAAAGCTAAAACAAGGTTGAATAACACGTACGTTCTCAGGGTGAAGTGCAAAACAGCACAACACCGTTCTCATGAGAAAGAAGACAAAGCTAAACAAGGTTGAATAACACATACATTCTCAGGGTGAAGTGCAAAACAGCACAACACCGTTCTCATGAGAAAGAAGACAAATGTACAAACGTTTAACAGTGATAACATATATACAAAATCTTTAACATTCCCCTCCTGTTTATCGCCTGTTAAACATACAGTAGGCATCACTCAGCTTAGCACTTCTTTTTGAGATTTTCACTAAGAGGTTCATCATGGTATGTTTTCTCTATAGGCTTACACCCCAGAGGTGATGTCATCATTGTCACCATCATCGGTGTCTGGGTCATCATACTTCCATTGGTCTGGGTACAGGTCAGGAGAGCCATCGTCCTCCTTGTCGTCATCTGTCCCCAGAAGTGGATATGATGCTGGACCCCCTCCTGGTCCTGGACTTATTGCTGTGGTTATCATTCTATTTACAAGGCCTCGGAGACATGGAATACAACAACATCCACACAATGTTAGAATTGCAGCAAATACTGCTATAGACACTAATAGTGAAGAAATCAAAGACCTCCATTTTCCCATCCCTTCCAGCCACCAATCCCAGCCTTCGGTGTTTACTCCACTGTGCTCTTTCATCTTCCTGTTCAACGTCCTCAGCCCGTCAATGGCTTGAGTGAGACTGCCGTCTGCAGCCGTGTTGTTGGGAATGAATGTGCAGCATTGTTCTCCGAACATGGCACAAACACCTCCTTTCTCTGCCAACAACATATCCAGAGCAATACGATTCTGGAAGGCCATAAGGGACGTGGCTTCTAACTGTGAATGGACAGCCTTAAATCCTTCCTCAGTCCAATTTCCTAATTTCTGTACATTGTAGTGGATGTAGTTTATTCTGTCCACGTTTTTATTAATTGAGCACCACCAACAGATGGAAGATTCGAATCCAGCTGCTATTTGATTAACCAGTTTATACTCGTCAGGCACTCCCCTGGGGACTCCTATTGCGTCAATATATGTTGGATTTCCCACTCCTTTCCAATCTCTTTTCACTCTATGTCTGGCTATGCCTTTCTGCCAATCTTCAGGAATAAGAGAGGCTGCATATGTCGTAACGTCTTCAGGGGTCATGGGTATGGCTTCAACTGGTAACAATAATGATATTAAGGCACAATAACCTGACACATTCCGTGGCAGTCTGTCAAAGATTCTGTTATCCCCACACCACCACCATACGTCACTCCTCCCGACAGGTTTGAATGTGGGAGTACTATGGACCACATTCTTACACCAGGCGGTGTGGTTTAAGCTACCCAAAGTCTTACTTGTCCCTGTCAAGTGTACACATGTATGGTTAGCATGCCCAACTTTGGTTGAGAATAAAGGTTTGATCTTAGTCAATTTGGTCACTGGATAGATCTTGTCCCACTTAAAACATTTGTTGTTTGCCGCAATGTATGTCTGTGTCATAGCAGTCAGTAGACAGTCTTTGGGTAATGCTGCCGGTATTACCTGTAATATAGGTCTGGGTCCCATACACACAACACAGTCCTTCTTTGCTGCTAGTCCTGCTTGTTCTGCCATTAAAAGCCAATTGTTATTTTGTCCACTAATTCCTGTAGTTACTAGGAACCAGTCATCTGCCTTCATGTCTTTTGTGCCTTGTACGGACACCCCCTTTGCTTGTATGGACACCCCCTTTGACGTACTTAAGTCGGTCAATATTGGTTGCTGTACTCTATCTGTTTCACAGAGGAAGAAATGGAAATACGGATCTTTCCCTTGTTTGTATACCCAAAGGAGGAACAACCAACAGTCTCCCTCTATATCAGGTGGGAATATGGTTCCTTTTTCTGTGGTATTCACCACTATAGACAGCTTATCATCTGTTTGATACATTTTGAGACTTTGACTCTGGTACTTAGCCCACTCGGTTTGTGCCCATCTTGGTGTCCATCTACTCCATTCATCGGCTACCAACGTTTCCCATCTCCTATCTTGTTGATCGTTGGTCATATACCATGAGAAACTATTTCCGTAATTAGTCCCTCTGTCACCATCCGGCATTCCATGGGTAAGAGCACTATATGGTACAGAGATGATCACAGAAGTATTTCTAGGAATGCAGGCCTGTACACCAAATCGGTATGCATTATTCCCATCACAGCTATGTACTGTGGCATTGATTATCGGACTGGGGTCTTTGTTACTTCTTTTTGGTCTCTGCAATCTACGGATGTGATCCTTATTATCATGTCCCGTGCTCATGGCTTTTAATAATAATCCCAATTCAAAAAAGAAAAGTAGCATAACAAGGACTGTCCGTGGGGTCCAGAAACCCCCTTTCTTTTTATCTTTTCTTTCGCCATTTCTGCACACTACAGTACACCTATGTTCAGAACAGTGGCTTCTTAATGTCTTCTGCTAGCTTTCGTGTCTAACCTGGATCTTAACACCAAGCTCACACACTATTACTAGTCTTGTCCTACTGTTCTTACTGTTTGTCTGTGTCTGCAGAAATGACTTTCTTACAGTGAGTTAAATGAATCCATGTACTTCTTTCCCCAATTTTCAAAGCTGTGGGTGTTGTGAGTAGTACTTGATAGGGCCCTTCCCATTTAGGTGAATGCCAGTGTTTTCTCTTGATGCTTCTTATCAACACCCAGTCTCCAGGTACCACTTTAGGGTCCTCCTGTGGAGAAATGGGATCATCAGTGTTTGGAACTCTCCCTCGTTGTCCTTCTAACATTTTTCTCATGTAATCCGCCAAATTGGCTTCCTCAGGTACATCCCAAATTTGTCCATAATATGGCAATCGATATTTTCTGCCAAACAATGTTTCATACGGTGTCAACCCCATGGTACTAGTTATGTTTATATACATTTTTACCAAATCTACACAATGTGTCCATGGTCTGCCTGTTTCCTCCATTGTCTTTCTAAGTCTGTTTTTACTGTTCCATTCATCCTTTCCACTAATCCGGCGCTTTGTGGATGATAAGCACAATGATTTTTGAGATTAACCTGTAGTGCTTCTCCTACGTATTGCACTATTGCATTAACAAAATGCGCTCCGTTATCTGAATAGACTGTTTCTGGTATTCCAAATCGTGGGATGATGTCTTTGCATAATGCTTTAGCCACTGTAAGTGAATCTGCATGTTTTGTAGGGAACAATTCTACCCATTTTGAGAAGGCATCAATTATGACTAAACAAAATTCCTTCCCTTCATGTTTACTCAGCTGTATATAATCCATATGAATCACTTGAAAGGGATATTGTGGTGTTGGAAATTTACCTCTTTGGGGTCTCAAATTGCCTTGTGAGTTGTGTTTTGCACATATCATGCATGCTCTACAATGCTGTTTTGCATATGCATCGAACCCATAAAGACAAAAAATAGATTGCAATTGCGATATCATACCCCCTGATGAGACATGCGTCACGCCATGGCTCATAATAGCTGCCCATTTAAACATATTTTTTGGCAATATGGGTTTCTTTTGTGGTCATACGTACAAGTCATTTGCATACGTAGCGCCTTTAGCCATCCACATTTGTTTTTCTCTGTCTGTTGCCTGCTGTTGCATGTCAGCAAGCAGTGTACGACCTATATACAAATCTGGAGTTGTTTCCTGTATAACAAAAATAGAAGAAGCTGCTGCTGCCTCTTTTGCTACTCTGTCAGCAAAATCATTTCCTTTTGAAACACTGTCAGAGCCTTTAGTGTGAGCCGCACATTTGCATATAGCAATTTGTTGAGGCAACTTCACAGCTTGCAGTAGGGCAGTTAGGAGAGTGGCATGAGTCACTGGCTTTCCAGATGATGTCACCATTCCACGCTCCTCCCACAGTTTTGCAAACACATGCACTGTGCTGAAAGCGTACTGGCTGTCTGTATAAATTGATACGGCCGTACCTTGAAACAGATAGCAAGCTGCAGTTAAAGCAACTAATTCAGCTGCTTGTGCTGAAAATGACGATGGCAATGAAGCAGAATCTAATACTTCTGAATTTGTGACGACAGCATATCCAGATTGCGTTTGTCCATAAGCATTTTTGGTGGAAGAACCATCCACATACACGATTGTACTGTTTGGGATGGGTGTGTCCCGGAGGTCTGGGCGTGCTTTTGTACAAACTGTTGCTACATCAAGACAATTGTGCGGCTCACCATCCTCAGGTAAAGGTATCAATGTGGAGGGATTCAATGTTGTACATCGCTCTATCGTAAGGTGTGGTTGTGATAATAGCAAGGACATGCACGAAAGATGTCTTGCTGGGGACAAAAGGCTCATGTTTGTCTGCAACAAAAGTGCAGAGACTGCATGTGGAACTTTCAATGTCAGCTGATGGAATAGAACAACATTACTGCTACTTTGAACAGCCATAGAGGCTGCAACAACAGCCTGTACGCATGGTGGTAAAGCACTTGCTACTGCATCCAATTTAGATGAGTAGTAGGCAACTGGCCTCAATTTTGAGCCATACACTTGAACCAAAACACTAGTCATGAACTTATTCTTACAATCAACTGTTTGAGTAAATGGTTTACTATAATCTGGTAGTGCCAAAACTGTGGATGACACTAATGTTTGTTTTACTTTTACAAAGGCTTCCTCAGCATCTTTGTTCCATTCCAACACGGTTGACATTGAAATATCATCTTTGTACATCAAATCAGAAAGTGGACTAGTCAACTCTGCATAGCAAGGAATCCATGCCCTGCAGTAATTTGTCAATCCAAGAAATGACATCATCTGCTTTTTGGTTTGTGGTTTTGGAGCGTGCAAAATTGCTTCCTTCCTATCAGACAGGATCGTGCGCCCTGTGGCTGATAACTCATGTCCTAAATATTTTACTTTATCCCTACACAACTGAACTTTGTTTCTACTCACTCTGTGGCCATTGTCAAATAAGAAACATAATAATGCTACTGTGTCAGTTATGCAGTTGTCCCGTGTGTCAGAGGCAATCAGAATGTCATCGACATACACTAATAGTTGGCTATCTGCCGGTGGAACGAAATTGGCTAAACATGCTGACATGACTTGAGAATAAATAGTTGGACTCTCTGCGTAACCCTGCGGTAATCTGGTGAATGTATATCGTTGTCCTTTAAAGGTAAAAGCAAACCAGAATTGACTATCTGGGTGTACTGGCACAGAGAAAAATGCATTACTTATGTCAATTACTGAGAAACTATTAGAATTTGGTCTCAGCGAATTTAACAAGGTATGTGGATCTGGGACACATGGTGCTCTTTTAATCACAGCAGCATTTACTGCCTGCAGATCTTGAATCATTCTCCACCCCACTGAGGGCGGAGCCTTTTTCACAGGAAATATGGGTGTGTTACATGGTGAATCTGGACATGGCACTATTACTCCTGCTGTTAACAAATCCTCTATTACTGGCCTGATTCCTTCAATTGCATCAGGTTTCAATGGATACTGTCTTACACATGGTCTGTATTCTGTTTTTGGTCTTATAACTACAGGTTGTGCATTTTTTATCAGTCCTACGTCTGAAGGACCTGTTGTCCACAATCCTGATGGTACAGAAGAGAGAAGATCATCTTCTTCAGGACTCAACTGAAACACTCAGGATTGTGAAGTGGACACATCAATGTGTGTTCCAGCTGTCAGCACCAATGAGACATTAACTGGCACTTTATACAATTTAGTTGATGGACTGAACTCCGTTCGTGGTCCAACTCTGCTCCAATCAGAGGCTGACAAAGCTGTTATGACTGTCAGTCCCAATTCTTGCCATTCTGTCAAATATGGCTTACAAAGTGACATATGTAATGGCATACCTGTGAATCTCAATTTTGATACATCTTCAGAGGCGCCTGTTACTGTTATGACAGCTGTTGAGTTGCCATCATGAATCAAATCGGTCATTGTCAGTTTCACAGGTGAAACATTTTTCAATTTAGTTTCATAGTCACCATCCGGACCTGGAGGATCTTTATGCCACATTGTGACATGCAGGTCAGGTGGTGACATCTGTTGTTCAGGATGTTTTAGTAGGGCTGTCGCTTGCAAGACGACATCTTTACCCCATCCTGCAGCATCTTCTTCTGAGATGTCAAATGTATAGTAATAATGGAATGTGGGGTCAGCGCTTTCTTCTCTTACCATGTTAACGCCTCCTGTGCGTTCAACAACTAATTTCCCTTGTTTCACAATTATGGACAAGCCCAATGCAGTCAATCCGTCTCGTCCTAGGAGGTTAACTGGACATTGTGGTATGCTCAACACTGACATAGTACACGTCAGGCCAAATGGATCTGTCAACGTTATGGGTTTGGTGATAGGGACGTCTGATGGTTGTCCATTTGCAGAGCGAACCCTAAAGATTTTGTTGCATTACATGTGGTTCTACATGCTCCTGTATCACAAAGGAATGTCACTGGTCGTCCATTTACCAACAAAGTCACTTCTGGTTTTGGTACCGGATTTCCCAGCAAGGCACACAGATCCATATCACAATCAGACTGCCTATCTGATGTGGAATCATGGATTATGGATTCTAGTCATTGTGGATACTGTGGCTGCGGAGGATTATTCCGTTGTGGAATTCCTCCTGCTGCTCCCTCAGTAGGTGGATTCGGACAATTTCTATACATATGTCCCTCTCTTCCACAGTTCCAACAAATCAGGGGACCACGTGGTGGCCCTCCCTGTCTGGGCTGCTGTTGTGGTTGCCATGGTCCTTGACGTTGTGGCTGTCCACCTTGTCTATTTTGCCATGGCTTTTTGGGGCGTTTGCACTGCTTCTGCTGTCTTAAGTTACCCTGCTGGTAATATATTTCATCATCTCCATGTGCTACATACACTCCTTTGTCGCTGTTTCTTGTCTTTTTCTGCTTTAAGACTTCTTCTGCATGACAGCAGTGTGTATGTGTGTCTTCCAATGTGCCTGTAGGCAATCCAATCCAATGTTTCTGTATCCAAGCTTTTATATCCTTATTGGAATGTTGGATCAGAGCGTTTTTCAATTGTTGTTCATACACAGGTGTTTCTGGCAATATGCCACTATGGACCCTAAACACATTCTCAAATCTGCACCTAAACTCTGTCCATGGCTCTCCTTCTTTCTGAGTTGTCCTGGTAATTTCAGTATAGTTTATCTTTGGTCCTAACACTCCTTTTGCACGTGTAATCATAGCTTCCACTCTTGTTTTCAAGACTAGATCATCATGTGTCAGTGGTACGCCTTGTTGATCTGCAGGATTCCAGTCTCCACGTACCTGACTCCATTTAGGGCCACATGCTTTCATCCACACCTGTTGGACTTCAGGTCCATTAAGGTGGTAAGATGTTCTAATGTTTTCTATATCCTGCATAAATCCCTCAATGTCGACACGTGGCGATGGTATCATGTCGACTGCTGCTTTGATATCATCAGCATTCCATGTCCGATAAACGAGCATGGTTGGTAGCTGTCCTGCTGTTTCTGCACGAGGATTTGGTACTTCTATCATAGGATAGGCACCTCCCTGATCACTATGTTCCACCATGGGAGGGGCTGTAGGCACTTTTGCTTGACTGCGTGTTTGTGGTTTTTCTGGTTTTTCTCTTTTTACCTTAGGTTTTACTGCCAAATCATACTGTGGTGGCGATACATCGTCATCCTCTGGTAGAGGAGATAAAGGTCTCTTTGCCACCGACGGTCCAGCCGGCGGTGGTTGTTGAGGCTGTTCTGGTTCTCTGTGCTGAATTATCACATCTTCTTCTGCCTTACCTACAGCTTTCTTTTTTCTTGCTTTCTCTAATCGTCGCTTCTCTGCTCCCTTCTGTCTGTTCTCTGCTTCTTCCTCCCAAAATGCCACTAAATCTGCCCCTACTTTCTGCATCTTTTTCTCATCACCTTTATGTTCCCGTTCTAACTCCTTCTTCAGCTTCTGTATACTGATCAGGTTCAGTCGTCCGTCAAAGTCATGTTTATTTATCCAGGTCTCCAATTTCTTTGTTGCTTTTGGATTTTTTGCCTCCATAAATTTCCAGTCGTCAGTTGATAAATTTTCCTTATTTTTAGACGTCTTACCCCCCATTTTTATTATCCCTTGTTATAATTTGGACTTCAGACGGGGGCACACCTAGGGTGTTCTAAATCTGAAGTTTTCACACTTTCTTTGGACGTGACAATTAATTTGCCGTCGTGTGGTTGATTCCTTTCACCTCCCCGTAGGAAGCGGAATCACTTGCCTCTGCTTCCACACGCACGGTTGTCACTAACGTTGTCCAAAGTATTACACACACACAGTTTTCACACAGTTATTTACACTTGCGCAAAACACTATTTACACATAGAAACACTCCTAATAATCGTACGCGCATTCTTATGTCAGGGGAGCTCGCCCTCCCGTGAAATTTAACTACTGTCCTGCATTAGGGGACTCCGCCGTCCCTGCCAAATTTAACTACTTTTTACAGTGCACATATTTCTACCCGGGATTTCCTTTACGTATTAAAACAGAGGAGTCCGTATCCTCCTTCCGGAATTTAACTACTTGCGTCCCTCGCAACCGTAGAGGAGTCCGCCCTCCTTACAGAGTTTAACTGTGTTTCATTAACAGACGATTCTGTATCATCGCTTGCGGAATTTAACTGTTTATGTGATCTGATCACCACTCACTCAGTACTGTTTACAAAGAAATTTTACTCACTGACTCGACTTCCTGTCTGTCTTCTTCGGGAAAATCTCGTCAACCAGACGATGCCAACGGTGGCCGACAATTGCAGACACGATCAATCGATCGGACCTTGGCCAAGGATTTACGTCTGGACTTGACGACCTCCGCTGGACACCTCCGGTATTGTTGAGATCCCGGACGAGCCCCCAGTCAATGTTGGGTATTTTCTCCTCCAAACATTTTTAAAACCTTTAACAAGACAAACAGAGTCAAGAAACACCAGTGAGACAGAAAGTCAAATATTACGCGCGGAGTGCGGCCAGGCTGTACACCAAGGCTACACTAAAGTCTGGCCTGCTTTTCCGCTCTTTTTATTAAGAGACGCCCTCATCACATAAACAAGAAACTTGTCCTAAGGGTGGGGGTAATGACGCAAGACAAGTTTCTTCCCATAACATAAACGCATACGTCAAGTGCAGCTGTAAGGAAGAACACTTCAGGTCAGCACATCTCGTTCGTC
The DNA here is from genome assembly GCF_902500255.1 of Thalassophryne amazonica. Lineage (NCBI taxonomy): Eukaryota > Metazoa > Chordata > Actinopteri > Batrachoidiformes > Batrachoididae > Thalassophryne > Thalassophryne amazonica. The sequence continues at coordinate 34,541,117 of NC_047107.1, forward strand.
TGTTGCAGTTATCAGCTGTTTTGCATCTGCCTGGAACACTAAGCATCACAATCAGTCAAAATTCAACCTTCAGTTCTTTTACTCCCAGTCGTTAGCGGCTACGAAAACAAAGTTATGTTATAACAATAAGTACATCCAGTCCTTCATTCCCAGTTCAGATTGACCCCAGAGTGCTAAAACAAAATTGAATTCTCAGGATTGCATTAAGACAGGTGCAAAACAGCACATCTCCGTTCTCATGAGAAAGAAGACAAAGCTAAAACAAGGTTGAATAACACGTACGTTCTCAGGGTGAAGTGCAAAACAGCACAACACCGTTCTCATGAGAAAGAAGACAAAGCTAAACAAGGTTGAATAACATATACATTCTCAGGGTGAAGTGCAAAACAGCACAACACCGTTCTCATGAGAAAGAAGACAAATGTACAAACGTTTAACAGTGATAACATATATACAAAATCTTTAACAACCTCCTTGATGGATTGATTGATTGACTAATTTATATAGCGCCAAATGACGGCAAAGTTGCCTCGAGACCCTTCACACAAGTAAGGTCTAACCTTACCGACCCCCAGAGCTTGCTTGATTGATTTTATTTAGTTGTAAGTATAAATACATTAAAAATACATGGATGACACAAGTAAGTGAAAACAGTTATTTCCATTGTGGTCCATTATGATTTCTACTGAAGAAAATGAGGCACAAACATTCAGCTTTGACTCAGCTTGCAACAACTGGGCCAAGATGAATAAAAGAGGAATTGACGTGACTGCCTGAGCATTCTTTAATCAAATCTATGAATTTAATGTACATGTAACTGTTTAAGTTTCAATAAATGTTGTTGTGAGCTCATGATTTGGGTGTTATTGTGAGCTTAAGTACCCAGTTATTCAATATTTTAGAAATATGTATGTAAAAGGTAAAAATATCACGGTCTAATTAAGTTACTTCCAGAGCTATTTGGTATATTTAGAGTGCAGATTGATATGTATTATGAAATAAATAACATTATGTCATAAGAAGAACTTGGTGTTGGAGATTTTCTTATGTCTCTTAAGCTGTATATTTAGAGAAGACTAAAGGCTGACGTTGCAGGAAATGGCCTCCATTTGTACTTGAAATGGTCAACATGCTAGTGCTTCCTCCTCTGGAGGACCTACTTCCCATGATAATTACCATCAGCATCGCTATACTAAAAATGTCTGGGAAGAACCCTGCACCTGTCAGTGACTGCAAAGAAAGCCAGCACCCTCTTGGCCCTTTCTGGAATGTCTTTGGACACCACTGCCTTAGAAAGTGGGTTTGAGAAATGAGGCCATGAAAGCAAAGTGTGTCTGTAGTTTGATATTTGAAAAAGGCAGGGTAGGGGTGGGGGCCAAGTGGTTAGTGCACTTCATTTCAGTGCAGAAGGTTCCTGGTCCAAACCCCACCGCTGCCACATTTCTCCATGTATTGTGGAGTTGAGTCAGGAAGGGCATCCAGTGTAAAACCTCTGCCAATTGAACATGCAGATCCTCGTCGGATTTGCTGTGGCGACCCCGAGTGATAACAACGGAGCAGCTGAACGGACTCACTTTTGAATAAAGGTTTTCGTTTTCAACGACATTGTAGGGGCACAGGTCTTTTAAAATGGAACAGGTGATGGATCTGTGTTGTTTGTTAAAGTGTTGCAGTGTGTGCTCGTTACCTCCTGGTGTTGCCGCTTGTGGCTGTTCGACTCCTTTCGACTCTGGGTGATAACGTGCTAAATGCGTCAGAGTAGTTGTGGTATTTATGAAATGCTTGACCTTCATTTTGCACAGTGTGCATATTGAATTCTCCTGATCGCATACAGGAAAAATCAACCCAGAATGCATTGCTTTGTTGACAATTGTTTTTTTTTTCTCAGTCAGACAACTTTTTGGTCCCATTGTTTACAATGCTTGACCTCCACATTTTATTTACTATTTATTTTATTTTTATTTTATTTATTTTTTTACATGCGTCTCCAAGGACAGGTGTAGTAGCCAAATTGTTAATGCGCTTGGTTTCGGTTGGGCAGGAAAGGTTCTTGGTTCAAACCCCACCCCTGCCTATTTCTCTATGTAATGCAGGGTGAGGAAGGGCATCTGGCATAAAACTTGTGCCAAATCAACATGAGATTTGCTGTAGTGAAAACAAGGGAGGAGCTGATGGAACTTACTTACATGTGTCTACGAGAAAGCCACGCAAGCTTATCCAAGTTTGCAAGAGTGTGACCATGAAGGCTTGGAGAGGAAGTGGCGTTCCATTCGTGTTTGCAGCGTCTTTTTTGCTGGCTTATTGAGCTTTATTAACGCTAACTAGTAAGGTGATGGTGGCAGTTGGATGTTATTCGCCCTATTGATGTTTCAAATCCCGCAAAACCTCGGACAGTTCGCCGCGCTGCGAGATCTCAGTAACATTGAGAACTACAGTGAGACGCTCTGATCACGCTGCACTTTAACCGCTGCGCAAAGACAACACCATTAACATCGCAACATAAAACTAGTTTTACACTCAACAAAAATATAAATGCAACACTTTTGGTTTTGCTCCCATTTTGTATGAGATGAACTCAAAGATCTAAAACTTTTTCCACATACACAATATCACCATTTCCCTCAAATATTGTTCACAAACCAGTCGAAATCTGTGATAGTGAGCACTTCTCCTTTGCTGAGATAATCCATCCCACCTCACAGGTGTGCCATATCAAGATGCTGATTAGACACCATGATTAGTGCACAGGTGTGCCTTAAACTGCCCACAATAAAAGGCCCCCCCCCCCCCCCAAAAAAAAAATCCAACCTGACCACACATTCATATCAGTTCATACCAATTTGGAGCTCATAATGTCCAACTTTATGATATGTCATGAATGTGGCATAATGTCTTCTTCTAGCTGCTCTGTTAGGCCTGGTTCACACAGCAGGATAATTAGGCCGATATCAGAGCCGACAATCGTGATGATGCTAAAGATAATCTTATCAGATATTCCTGCCGTGTGTGGTGTGTTCAGAGCGCTCTGATCTGCTCGGAAGGGCGCCAGGAGTGCTCCGATCGCAAATCGCAGATATTCAACATGTTGGATTTTTTTGGCCCGATATCGCAGTGTGTGTTGTGTCCTCCAACCACAAACGAGCACACAGCCTGCTGAATGTGACGTGCAACCAATCAGAAAGCGAGGTGACGGACGCACGGAGGGGAAAATAAAATCAAAACAGCTGTTCTGATTTACCAGAAAGTCCAGTGGTCGTGCTGTCTCCTTTCCTTTAAAGAACGCCTTTTTCTATCGTTTTTCCCCTCTGTTTTAAATAGTCCACAAAGTACCTCCATTTATTTACTCTGAAGTCACGTTTAATCTCGAGAGATTTTGCGAGATTTCCTGTCTGAGCTGTGAATGTTCGTGTGTGACATCTGTTTGTGTATGGTGGTGTTGTTCTTATGGTGTGGCTGCACATCACACACTGTACGACCAAACCTGTTAGATCCATGATTTTTTATCTTCACGTGTGTGGTCTCTCAGGTTTTGGGAACCTAAGATAATTTTAAGATCCTGCCGTGTGAACCAGGCTTTAGGGGTCGGCACAGCAGCTCATCATCATTCCCTGATATCTACGGGTCAAATCATTTGTTGTATAATACTACAGTATTATGACTGAAACTCATTTTGTCCCTGCGTTAATCTGGCAACTTGTCCAGGTTGTACCCTGCATCTCATGCTATGACTGCTGGGATCAGCTCCAAGCTCCCCTTAATTTGAATATGTGGCTATAACAAATAAATTGATTTCTTATGGCTTCTCCAGCAAGTACTATTGTAGGCCTTATAGAATAACCCCAGATCAGCTAGAACTTAATTAACTGCTGTAGACTTCTCTTGTTCTGTTGTAGGTCAGCTGATCTCACAGCCTGTACACAAATAAAACAAATCCATCAGAGCTTGCAGTATAAATCAATACAGGAGTTATTTTGAGGTGTGTCATTTTCCCCCCACTTCACTGTTGCACTGGATTTTAGGGTTGTCCCACTTATTAATAGAGCCCGACTGATATGGATTTTTTGAGGCAGCTGCCGATAACTATATTTGGATGAAAAAAATGCAGATAATTGATAAATCAGCCGATATCATTATCCTTTTTTTAAAAGAATAAAATGTTCTTTTTTGGACCCTTAAAAAGGTATGAGCTAAAAGCTGAAGCTTTGTCCTCATATTGATTAACTTTATAACAGAGAAGAATTTTCAAGTTCAAAAAATACAAAAATGTAATTGGAGCAGTTAAGGCGCTATTCAAATGGGCCAACTAGTAAGACATCACTCCTGAAAACGATCTTTGCCATATCACGTGAGGTAAATCTGTCCTACGATTGGATTTTGAAAACCATGTGACGGAGAACCAATTCCAATTGGACACTCACATTGCGCATGTCATCACACATCTTCTTTGAATCTCATATCATTAAAAAGTTATTTACAATTTAGTAAAGCTTGGTCCCAACCATCGTATACGACAGCATCTGCCCCAGAGGGTTAATGGCGAACAGCAGTAATTCCCAGAACCCTCCAGGACGACCAGTGAATCTGAATGTTTCAACCTCTTAGCAGTAAACAAAAGTTTTTCATGCTAGAAATAAGCTTAATAAAAAGCGTGACCGCCGCAATGAAGCACATTTGACACATTACTACATAAACTGAGTTAATCAAACTGAGTTGAACTGAAACGGGAGAAATGTGGGGTGAATGTAATCGCAAAGTTATTACAAACAACATCTTTATAAACTTACTTGTATGCTTTTGTCAGCCGATCAGTGCAGTGTGACGGCGAACTACGGGGGCGGTGATGAACACATTTAAGCAGGGGTGTAAGCAGCTCTCAGTTGAATGGAGTCAGAGCTCCATGTACTGGACAAACGGTGCAAGGACATTTTACATTGCAGACACAAACATTATTTCAGTAGCTGTTCTGTTTGAGAAATTATCGGCGTTCTATCGGCAAATTTTTTGGCCAATAGTGAGTACTTTGAAAAGGGCTTATATCGGCCGGCCGATATATCGGTCGGGCTCTACTTATTAAATCCCACTTTAACCCCTAGGTCTGGACCATTCCAACTCTGTGAGCAAGCATATTGGCAACAGTGGTTACAAAATACTCCCAAATTTTAAAGGAATGAACCTAAAGCAGACCAGGACCATGTTTCAGAGAACAGGTTTAATCGAAACTCTGTTAGTTGACTCAGAGTTGAAGGAAACATTGTGTGTCTGGTTTCAAAATCCAGCTTCCTGGAATGTCGGAGTTGGTTACTATGGTCACATACTCTGTGAAGCCAACCTGGTTGGTATCAGGTTTTCTTTAAGAAACACTGAGTTTCTCCTCCTGTTTCAGCTGTAACCTGCTGACTGAAAGATGTCCTTTTCTTGAAGAGCCAGTTGATGTAGAAACACAAAGATCAAGCAGAAAATGATATCAAACTGCTTTCCATGGGTGTGTCTGTCCATCACATTTTGTTTTCATCACTGTACCTTTGCCAAACGCTTTATCCAATTTATTCCAGAATTGATATGCATAATCACAAACCATGGTTCTTCACCTTATGAACTTTTGGACTGTCAGGATTTTCACAACAGAGCCATGTCAAACATTGTGGGCTCTGTGCATTATATCATTGTTGAATAATATCGATAACATCTGTGTCCAACCCCCACCCACTCCAAACTTATACGTATAATCTTATACTGGGTTTTCCAACCTTATGAACCTTTAGGCCACATAGCATTGCACTCTGTGTGTCCGTCCTTTTCTGGATGATAACTGAGTTATACACGAGTGCTTCAGTTATTCCCAGCAGGGAAGGCTTGGCCACGAGTTGTCATATCTGTTAGAGCATTTCCATTTTTCTAAGCGGTCCCTTATTTATCTTAATAATATGTTCAGCCCTCATATCTGTGGTACACTTGTTTTTTTTGCCAGCAGCAGTTTTCCCAAACAACATCGCTGATGTTGTGTGTGTGTGTGTGTGTGTGTGTGTGTATATATATATAGGAGTCGTCCAGCCCCTGGTCGGAATTCCTTTGTCTGAGAAGTTGCTGAGAGACTGGCGCTTTGTTTGATCAAAATTTTTTCTAAACCTGTGAGACACATCGAAGTGGACACGGTTCGAAAAATTAAGCTGGTTTTCAGTGAAAATTTTAACGGCTGATGAGAGATTTTGAGGTGATACTGTCGCTTTAAGGACTTCCCACGGTGCGGGACGTCGCGCAGCGCTCCCAGGCGCCGTCGTCAGCCTGTTTCAAGCTGATAACATCCACATTTCAGGCTCTATTGATCCAGGACGTTGTGAGAGAACAGAGAAGTTTCAGAAGAAGTCGGTTTCAGCATTTTATCCGGATATTCCATTGTTAAAGGAGATTTTTTTTAATGAAAGACGTGCGGATGGGTCCGCGCGTCGGGACGCAGCCGGCGCGAAAAACACCTCCGTGTTGATAACCATTTGTAAAATCCAGGCGGCTTTTGATGGCTTTCAGTGGAGTGAGTATATGAGAAATTGTTTAACAGCTGGACATGTTCCAACTTGTCCTTAAGGCTTCCAACAGAGATGTTTTTCCTGTGGTGGAGCGTTGTGGTGGCTGCGAGCCGACGCTCAATCCGTCCGCACGCCTTTCATTAAAAAAAATCTCCTTTAACAGTGGAATATCCAGATAAAATGCTGAAACCGACTTCTTCTGAAACTTCTCTGTTCTCTCATGACGTCCTGGATCAATAGAGCCTGAAATGTGGAGGTTTTCAGCTTGAAACAGGCTGACGACGGCACCTGGGAGTGCTGCTCGACGTCTCGCACCGTGGGAAGTCCTTAAAGCGACAGTATCACCTCAAAATCTCTCACAGTGCTCACAGGCGAATGACGTCACCGACAGGCGTGGAAAAACTCACGCATGCGCACGAGGGTTCAAGCATGTCTGACGTAAAAACATGAATGAAATCCATATAGTTTTGAAAAAATAAAAGGACCTATACTTTATTGACAGCCCTCGTGTGTGTGTGTGTGTGTGTGTGTGTGTGTGTGTGTGTGTGTGTGTATATATGTATATATATATATATGTATATATATATGTATATATATATGTATATATATGTATATATATGTATATATATATGTATATATATATATGTATATGTATATGTATATATATGTGTATATGTATATGTATATGTATATATATATGTATATATGTGTATATATGTGTATATATGTATATACAGTTGAGCTCAAAGGTTTACATACCCTTTTAGGTTTTTTTTGGACATTTTTCAGAGAATATGAACAATAACACAAAAACTTTTTTTAACTCATGGTTAGTGGTTGGGTGAAGTCATTTATTGTCATACAACCAGGTTTACTCTTTTTAAATCATAATGACAACACAAACTACCCAAATAACCCTGATCAAAAGTTTACATACCCCTGTTCTTAATACTGTGTGTTGCCCCCTTTAACATCAGTGACAGCTTGGATTCTTTTGTGGTAGTTTTGGACAAGGCTCTCAAATGGTAAAGCTGCCACTGAATATGTTTCAGACTTTGTTTACATCAATTACAAAGAAATACTAACAATATGGCACTCTATGGTAAATCTGCATGGAGTAGACAGTTCTCAAAAACTGAGTGACTGTGCAAGAAGTAGAAGAGTGAGGAAAGCCACCAAGACAACCCAGAAGAAGTTATAGGCTTACGTGGCTGTGATGGGAGAAATTATGCACAGTGCAAGCTTTGCATTTTGTATCACCAGTTATCCATCCTCATGATGAAGTGGTATAGAGGAGGATTTTCTTAAAAAGACCTGAAAGTTTAGCTACAAATTGCCAGAAGGTACATCTGAGATGTAAGCCTGGATTTGAGCTGTTTTGGTGAAAGAAAATCCTTCTCTGCTCTACTCCACTATGAAGCTAAGAGTAGTGATGCAAAATGCAAAGCTTGCACTGTGCACAATTTCTCCAGTCACAGCCATGTAAGTCTATAACTTCTCCTGGATTGTCTTGGTGGCTTTCCTCACTCTTCTCCTTCTTGCACAGTCACTCAGTTTTGAGAACTGTCTATTTCATGCAGATTTACCATAAAGTGCCATACTGTTTGTATTTCTTTGTAATTAATGTAAATAAAGTCCGAAACACATTCAGTGGCAGCTTTACCATCAGAGAGCCTCGTCCACACCCACCACAAAAGACTCCAAGCTGTCAGTGATGTTAAAGGGGCAATACATGTTATTAAGAACAGAGGTATGTAACCTTTTGATCAGGGTAATTTGGGTAGTTTCTGTTGTCATTATGATTTAAAAAGAGTAAACCTGTTTGACAATAAATGGCTCCACCCAACCATTAACCGTGAGTGAAAAATGGCCAAAAAAACTAAAATTCTGTCAGGGTATGTAAACTGTTGAGCTCAACTCTATCCAAGGCAACCCTTCTGTCAGGCTGTCAGAAATGTGACTCCTGCATTGTAACATTTAGTGTGTATTTTTGTGCCGTTCCCAAGTCATAGACCCAAGAGACTCCTCAAAGAAGAATTCCACAGATTTGCAGGTTTCAGTCACGACAGGTCAGGTGTAGGAGCACTAGGGTTGGGTATCAAGAATCGTTAAGAAAAGATTCGATCCACCGACATCAATAACCTTTTTGCTTAGCGATTCTCTTATCGGTCCTTCAGAGCGGCTGTTGATTTTGAGGGTGTTTATCTGGAAAACTGTCATTTCTCTACATTGATTGCAGACCCGCGGTGTGCAATAAACCGCTTCTGCAGCGACTCTGCTTGAAGCTTGCGGGTCGGAGCACTGCTTCCTTGGTTCTCTGCTTCACTGCTTTTCAGAAGCAGCAAGTCCGTTTCTTAACTCCTCTCAAAGCCATTTAAAGATGTCAATCGTGAGTCACTTTTGTGTGGATTAAAGTCACTAACTGGGACTCTCGTCTTTCTGCAGGCAAGACACGATAATCGTCCTCTGTTCTGTTTGACTGCACCAAACTCTGTGCCGCTCTCTGCTGAGTCAAGTTAGAAAAATAGAGTACGGTCAGAAGTGTTTCTGTGTAGGCTCTCAGTTGTCTAGGTGGTTTCCATAGTAGAGAAGCTTGAATCTTCGACTGGACTGGGTTGCTTGACGCTAGGACGTTTCGCTTCAAATCGCAGAAGCTTCCTCAGCTAAAATTCTTGCTCTGGTGGTTTGACTTGCAACCCAGTCCAGTGGAAGATTCAAGCTTCTCTACTATAGTACGGTCAGAATTAATAACTTCAAAGCGAATTGCCATTTTAAATCAAATGACACCTCTTTCCAAACATTGTAATACAGACAACAAACCAAAACATTTTTTTATCTCCCAAAATGAGATGTCGTCCGTGTTTTATGAATTACATCCTGATGTGCTACACAACCGGCTAAGCTCAGCTCAGAGGCTGTGGAGTTAAATTTGTGCTATTAATATCTCAAAGGAAATGCTTTTGACAAAAACTACAGATTTTATTTATGTCCAGAGTTTAAGGATCCATTGACCAATTTCATAGTTATTGACTTTAAGACTCAATAAAATGTTGTTGACATAGAAAACCTGTAAAGCCTGCTTTTATTACACACAAAATTCACAAGAGGTATTGATAAGGGAATCTATAAGGAATCGGATTGATAAGCAGAATGGATAATGGCATTGATATCGCTAAAATCTTATCAATACCCATCCCTAAGGAGCACACATTAATGCCACATGTTGCTGCATTTATCACATCAAGGAAATGCCCTGAGTCCTAGATAACGACCGCCGAGTCAGATAACCACTCCATACGTGTTACCAGTTTAAGCAACCGTTATTTTATTTGGTATGAAGTACGATTGGATGATATAAGCATTATGAATTTGCCAGAAAGTATTTCTTTTGACTATATTGGATGACCGGCAGAGCAGGCATCACTCAGCCTGTGCCAGCGAATTATCTGAAAAAGGTGAGAGAAACATTTTAAGAAAACATTAAATTTCATAGGGGGCTAATAATTTTGTCTTTGTCTGTATATTTTAGGGTTTCCAATAGCCATTGGCACTATAGATGACACTCACATTGCTATCACAGCTCCTGAAGGAGATTGATGATTTGGAAGTCTTAAACATCATAGCCTTAAACAGTCCAAATTTTAGTATTCCACTATGAAAAAATATGCGGCCAATGAATAGGTGGCAGGGTGATCACAAAAAATGGTGCTCTCGGTATTTCATTTGTTTGTGTTTAAGCATTTAAGTTCCAATTATCTCAAACTGTGGCATTTCCTAAAGATTTTAGGGCTGCATAGGGATGGGTACCTTTTACATTTGAACCAATACAGTACCGATACCCGGTACCTGGGAATCGATACCAGTATGCAACTGTACCAATTTTTGGTACTTTTATGCGTTGTGTTTGAAGTAAAATCTCAAAATATTACAGTTTAACAGATTTATTTCTGAAACTATAAACTTTAACAAGTATGTCAAAACAACATGAAATTGTCTTGTAACGAGGCAATTGTTTCACAAATTTTTTGAACATGGAAACTCTTAACTACACCTAAGCAGTGTTTTTCTTTAAAATGCACAAATTAGTTTCCTCCCAGGGAAAATTATAATTTTTTGTTTTTACACAATTTACAAACTTCATGTCCTGACAGTAGCAAGGCTCCCATTTTGACTTAAATGGGAATTGGTCGGTAATTCATGCACATACAGTTTGTCCACAGTAGGTTCTGTGATGAATTTATGTGTCATGATATTGTTGTCATATTTTGGGCTTAACCAGGTGCTTCCTCAGATGTATTTCCGCGACTGGCTTTGCATTTTGCGTCACAAATATTGCAGCGAGCATAATCTGCATTGTATTTAGAAAAGGGGAGCCATACTTTTGAGCGCGTTTATGAACTAGCGGCTGCCACTTCTGACGTCATTACACTGTCTGTGCTGCTTTCATGTTCAGCATGTAAAATTGTGCACTTTTCCACTTTCTCAAGCATAATGTTGCGTTTAAGTACCGAAACATGGTACCGTTTGATTTTACGTGAACAGATACTCAGTAGTACTGACGGAATTCGGTTGGTACCAAAAAAGTACAGAATTTGGTACCCATCCCTAAGGCTGCACAATATTGGAAAAAAAATTGACGTGATTTTTTTTTCCCTCTTTTTTTGCCCATAGCAGTATGTATTGCAATATATGTTAGTTTCCAGAAATATCTGCATCCATACAATTCCACTAAAAATGCCTGAAAAATCTGTAGTACATATTCCAGGTCTGTATGTGACACTATAACGCTTTCTCAAAGGACAGAGAAGATGGGTGCATGCACATAACTGGTGTAAAGAGCTAATCATTGTAGCAGCAGAAGACAAGTACATTTCAACACAGGTGGGATGAAGTCATTCTCAAGTCATCAATCTGCAAGTCCCAAGTCAAGTCTTAAGTTAGTGTGCAAACAATTCGTGGTTATTATGACTTGAGACTTGACTTGGGACTTGCTAATTCATGACTTGAGAGTGACTTGATACTGACTTTGTCCCACCTCTTCATTTCAGAGTAGCAGACGGAGTAAATAAAGTCTTTTAATCTGATCTGTTTCGTACTTTCAGCCGGATTCATCAACAAAGCCCGTGGAAAACTGTTATTCACAGAAGCCGCTCTTGTTTTGGAAGATGCTGTTTGGAAATATTAATTCCTTATTGTGGAAATTGCTTGTGACTAAACAGCATTTTTAAAGAAGTCCCTCTGTGTGGTGCTCTTGGTGACTTTCTCAGCCTGAGGTGAAGAAAGCCACCAACAAGAAGAAAAATAACTTAACGTATTGTCTTTGTCTTATTGGACGTAATAAGATCACCTGCGTTTATTTGTCTGTCTGTTAGCGGGATTATGCCAAAACTACTGCGCGGATTTTGATGAAATTTTCATGAGAGATATATATTAGGCCATGGAAGAACCTATTAAATTTTGGAGTTGATCCAGATCCGAATTCTGGAGAAAGTTACACTTTGAAGGATTACTGTTAACAGGATTACGTCAAAACTACTTCACGGATTCTCACCAAATTTTCACCACAGATATTAGGCCATGAAAGACTGGCCTAAAGACTGGCACCTCCCTACCTAGCTGACAAAATTAAACCTTATGTACCGGCTCGGGCTTTGCGTTCTCAGGGTGCAGGACTACTTTGTGTCCCTAAGGTGAATAAGAAGTCTGCAGGTCTTTCTCTTATCGTGCCCCTGTTTTGTGAAATGATCTCCCCACGTCAATAACAGTCCGATTCTGTGGAGGCTTTCAAATCCAGACTTAAGACGCACTTATTTTCCTTTTTGTATGGCTAGCATACTGGCATAGTATAGTTCTGCGCTTTTTAGTCTTTTAATTCATTTTATTTGGAAACGGAGCATGCCGTGGCCTCAACTTTACCTAAATTCTGGGTCTTTTAGTGAAGCTTAGGGCTAGTGGCCAGCCATCACCTTAGTATCCTGTTTTTTTTGTTGTTGTTTAGTACTGGCTAAGTATACAGTATTTTGTGTCTTTCTGATGCCTGATTCTGTTTTTTCTCTCTAAGGTGCAGCACCATCCAGAGATGGGTGTGGCGTTTGTGCTGAAAACCCTCCTATCCTGTGCACCAACAGCATTTCCTGTATATTTGTTTTGTGAATTGTTCTGTAATTTATGTCTGTAGCATGGCCCAAGCAGAGGGTCACCCCTTTGAGTCTGGTCTGCTTGAGGTTTCTTCCTCAGAGGGATAATTTCCTTACCACTGCTGCTCTGGGGGTTAGTAGGTTAGACCTTACTTATGTGAAGCGCCTTGAGGCAACTCTGTTCTGATTTGGCACTATATAAATGAGGTAAATTTAAAAAAATTGAAAATTGAAATTACCGTTTTTGGCCACTGAAAACAAGACAAGTTGCGAGGGAGCCACCTGCTTTTTTCTTTTGTTTCTTCAGCTGAGAACGTGATTGACACATGCAGCACAGCGAGGGAGAAGGTGGATGACACGCACTCATATTTCCAGGATCCTTTATTTGAGTAAATTCAACATCTTTGACATCTTGTTGCTTAGTCCTGCAAAATGAACACATGCACATTGCAGTGGCATTGCTCAAACGATATATCTTGCAGCCCTAAAAGGTGTGTTTGTAATGAATGTTTGAAATGGTTACCTCACTTTGTAGAACCTGTCCCTTCCTCAGATGTCTTTGTAACATATCTATGGGATTAGCATAGCTTTTGTGTATGGTGTAACATGAGGTACTGAGAAACACTAAAGCTGAAGTTAAGTGAAGTGGTCTTTATCCTGTGCATCAGCAAGGCAGTGATAGCAGGGTGCTTTTACTGGTGCGTGTATGTCTGTGGGCAAGATAAGTCAAAAACGGCTGGACGGATTTCCTTCAAACTTGGTGGGAATATTATTTTGCGAGATATAGTGGCAATTTAAAAAGTATGTGAACCTTGATCTATTAAAAGGGAATGTTTGAATGACATCAAATTTAAAAAATAACATTCAGACATCTGTATGTAAAATTTTTCTTATAGGTATGAATTTTTTAAATTTTTGTCCAGTGATTGCTAGGATAGACACCAGCCTCCTCATGACCCTTAATTGAAATAAGCAGGTTTAGAAAATTATTGAATTTTTCTAATCGTCTATACATGATGGAAGTAAACGATCTATAGTCCACAAAGGGCACACATTGGCTGAATTGATCCACATTCCATTGTATCCTTACCTACTTTTGGAGCAGCAGAGATTATTGCTTCCTTCCAGTTGGCAGACATTTGGGTGTTTGTTTTCTTCTTCTTTGTTTGTTTGTTTTCTTTTCTTCTTCTTTTAAAACCCAGTTAAGAGTAAGAAGTATAGTACAAGGTGTTAGCTCTTGTTTGAATTCTTTGTATCATTTTGCCATCCACCCATTTGGTCCTGGTGACTTGTTCAATATAGCCTCTAACTTTAGAATAAAGATATACTCTACACCAGGGGTCGGCAACCTTTGAGACATTGAGTGCCATTTCAGACATTCATTAATATTTCTAATGTCACTCCGGGAAAATAGGTGACCCCCCCTTCTGTTACCAGGGTGAGTCTTATGTGTTCCGTTGATGTAGGCTTGCCCTGTGGCAGACTGGCATCCTGTCCAGGGTGTACCCCGCCTCATGCCCTATGACTGCCGGGATAGGCTCCAGCCCCCGGCAGTCATGTTAGAAGGAAAGGCATAAAAACAAAAAAGTCTATCAGTTTGAACATTAAATATCTTGTCTTTGTGGTGTATTCAATTGAATATAGGTTGAAGAGGACTTGCAAATCATTGTATTTTGTTTTTATTTACATTTAACACAACATCCCAACTTGATTGTAATTGTGGTGGAGTATTTTTCAGTCTTATTTCACTTTTTTTTTTATTTCACTATGTAACCCCTTTAGTAATCAACTTATTTGAGCAAGAGTTTAACATGGACTACTTATCTTTCAAATCTGCTCCTTCTAAGATCCATGGTGCGGTGGATGTGGTGACATCCAACACCAGTAGTACATGTTTTCATGCTTTGATTTGTTCAGGCTTAAATGAGCTGACAGTGCAAAATGTACTTGTTCACACAGTAGAATCACACTTTAAGCATTTCCATTAGTGTTATGTCTTTATGCACTGGCGCTCCACATCCAACCTGATGGAGCTTGAGAGGTGCTGCAAAGAGGAATGGACAAAACTGTCCAAAGATAGGTGCACCAAGCTTGTGGCATCATATTCAAGAAGACCTGAGGCTGTAATTGCTGCCAAAGGTGCATCAACAAAGTATTGAGCAAAGGGTGTGAATACTTTCGTACAGGTGATTTTTTTTTTTTTTTAATAAATTCAGAAAAAAAAAACATTTTATGTTGTGAGTAGAATCATGAGATTAAAAAAAAATAATTTATTCCATTTTGGAATAAGACTGTAACATAACAGAATGTGGAAAAAGTGAAGTGCTGTGAATGCTTTCTGGATACACAGTACACATTCACTGTTGACATGCTGACTTTAGGTGTGTTTTTTTTTTTTTTTTTCTTTTTTGGTCAGAAAAGAATACTTTCAAGCAGAGCTCTGAGTTGGCTAAGAGCTGAGTTGGCTAGCTTGCTAGTTGGCAACGCTGACTAGCTAGCTCACTGTGTGTGTATACATGAGACAGTGTTACTTTAACATAAGTTTAGACTCTAAATGTTTTTTTTTGTTGTTTTTTTTTTAAGTGTGTTTCCCACCAATGGGATAAGTAATGTTAAACAGTGCTTTCAAGCAGACTACGGACTATAAAGTCACAAAAGCACTTACTACCCTCCATCATCACCTCAAACGTGGCCCAGTCAAGGTCACCCTGCCTCCCATTGCTTGCCAGTCAATGTCTGTAAAAGGCGTCCATCTGGTTGAACCATTTCCAACCCTTACTGTCCTACCCACTCCAGCCGTTGTGATCCTTGATCACTTTTATGCTTTTTCAGCTTTTCTCTGCATTGCTGGAATGTCCAGTGGTACCCGTGAGCAGCTAAAAACTGGGAGATCTCCTGAAATATTTTCTCATTTCGGGTGGCTCCATCCAGCTCTCTGTGGATTCTGTCCTCCACCACCAAACACAGAAATTTCTGCAACTTGTCGACAGATCACGGTGTGGTTTTGTGTGAGTAAAAAAACTCACATGAAACAAAAGCACAGTAGCTGTATCGCTGTTGTGAGTATTTAAAAATGGCTGCTTTGATTCTTGTGTCGGACACCTTCTGATGTCACGCTCAGACCTGTATAATGGAAAAGGGTCATTGTGGTGAGGGAAGCCATAAGTATGAAAATGATGAAGGCTCTTGGGTTTAGTAATCTTACCAAACAAACATGTCGGTTGTGATGTTAATTTGGGGTAAAGGGAAAGAAAAGATGAACATTTGCAAAAGAAAATAATAATACAACACACATTAAGCAGTATGACTAATGTATTAAAGGTGGTTTACGCACAAACATCACACACTATAATTTCTGAAGGTATTTAAATAAAATTTACACAAGCAATATTAAGCACATAAATGTATCTATTATGATTTCTATCGTGTAACGGATGTCCAGTGTATCGAGTTTTGAGAAGCAAAGAGCCCTGCTGTTTATATACTTAACTAACTAACTTACTATATAGTTAATAACATATTTTCTCTCTCTCAAACGTACATGTCCATATTTATTTTATATTATCCTCTGACATGCAGTCTGTACGTGAGTGTGTCAGAATAAATTTTGGCATCCATGGCCTCTTATATTATATATTGCACTGTGATGTTTGTGTTTATGTAACAGTTGAGTGGATCCTTGCCATTTGATTGGTGCTTTGTATGTCACATGACTTGGATTATTCGTCCCATTTGTGTTGCAATGCATTTAGAGTGCAATTTGGTTCCATTTAGAGTGCAAATTTGGCTCCATACATTTGGTACCATTGCACTCTGGGCTCCAGGCACCAGAGGGCGCTGCCGCCTCACAGGAGCAGCCAAGGTGACAGCTGTCACCCATTAACCAAAACAGCTGACATCCATCAGCGGAGGGGTATATCAGCTGGACGGCATCTCCACCTCATTGCCGAGATATCGCTCTATCAAAGAGGTAACGATCTCAGCCAAACGTGCTATTAACTGAAGCCGTAATACTTGTTGCTTGTTTGTAGGACAGCTGACTACTGGACTGGACATATTTGGATAAGTACTCACCTTCCTACATTTCCATATTGTTTTTTGACGAGAGGTGGAGGTGGTGTCTCCACCCTCCATGTTGCTGGGTGCAGCCGCACCCACACCTGACTGTTTCTGTTCCTCGCCAGCAGTACCGGATCCGACGAGCGGAGGCAGTGGCCACCTGGGAGTTCGGGACTTGG
This sequence comes from Thalassophryne amazonica, assembly GCF_902500255.1. NCBI lineage: Eukaryota > Metazoa > Chordata > Actinopteri > Batrachoidiformes > Batrachoididae > Thalassophryne > Thalassophryne amazonica. The sequence goes on from NC_047107.1 coordinate 34,558,013, forward strand.
CGGCTCCAGTATTCCCGGGGTTCGGTGGCAGAGGAAATCGGGTTGGTTCCGGTTCGACTTGGACAGACGTCTCCTATCGTCGAGCCTGCCCACACGACACCGCTGTAATTGGACTCAATCTCAATATTGTAATCGGTTGTGTTTGTTGTGCCTATTTCACAACAGTAAAAACAGTGTTATTTGACTCCTCCATTGTCCGTTCATTTGCGCCCCCTGTTGTGGGTCCGTGTTCCTACACTTTCACAACAGGATATCTCGGCCAGTGTCATGGATCCCGAGGGGCGTCAACCGGCTGTTGAAGGGCCAATGGAAGAACAGGGCGCACAGGCGTCCTCAGGAGGGGTGATCGGTGAGTTGCAGCGGATCCTCACCGCTTTCACGACTCGGTTGGATTTGATGACCGAGCAGAACGTCCTCCTGAACCGCAGGGTGGAGGCTCTCGCCGCGCAGGTGGAAGCGCGCCCTCCGGGCGCCGCTGCGGCTCTCCCTCCCGTCGACCCTGTGCGTAATAGTGACGTTCCACTGGTCGTTCAACGACCCCTCCCACCTTCCCCTGAAGCTTACATAAGCCCCCCAGAGCCGTACGGAGGCTGTGTGGAGACGTGCGCAGATTTTCTTATGCAGTGTTCGCTCGTCTTCGCACAGCGTCCCGTCATGTACGCGACAGATGCTAGCAAAGTAGCTTATGTAATAAACCTGCTTCGCAGCGAGGCACGCGCTTGGGCTACAGCGCTCTGGGAGCAGAATTCACGGCTCCTTCTGACATATGATGGGTTTGTGAGGGAGTTCAGAACCGTGTTCGATCACCCTAATAGAGGAGAAACCGCTTCAGCCGTGCTACTGTCAATGAGACAGGGGCGTCGGAGCGCAGCTGCCTATGCAGTCGACTTCCGCATCGCGGCTGCGAGGTCCGGCTGGAATAGCACTGCTCTCCGCGCCGCCTTTGTAAACGGACTGTCTTTGGTTCTTAAGGAGCACCTGGTGGCTAAGGACGAACCGCGGGATTTAGATGGGCTCATCGATCTTGTCATACGGCTAGACAACCGGTTAGAAGAACGTCGTCGGGAACGAGACGAAGGGCGTGGCCGGGCACGCGCCGTCCCTCTCCCTTCTGGTTCCGACCGCGCTCCGCCTTCCCCACGCTCCACGGCCCCCGCGCTCCGTGTGGCTACAGCTCCCCCTGCTGACGAAGCTATGGACACGAGCAGGGCAACATTTAGGGCACCAGATGCACAGAGGAGGCGGGCCCGCGGAGTATGTTTTGTTTGTGGCTCGATAGAGCATCATGTGAGAGACTGCCCCGAGCGGTTAAACACCAACGCCCGCCCCTAGAGACTGGGCTAGGGGTGGGCCGAGACATTCACGTGGGACACACCCACATTGCTACATGATTCCCAGTTACGATCCTTTATGAGGAATCAACCCTGAAGGCCCCAGCACTGGTGGACATGGGCTCTGAGGGGAATCTGTTGGACAGCAGATGGGCCAGGGAGATAGGGCTCCCTCTGGTGGCGCTTACCTCACCTGTGCAGGTTCGAGCACTAGATGGCTCCCTACTCCCTCCAATCACACACAAGACACCCCCTGTAACTCTGGTGGTGTCAGGGAATCACCGGGAGGAGATCGAGTTTTTTGTGACTCCTGCCACCTCCCGTGTGGTTTTAGGATTTCCCTGGATGTTGAAGCACAGTCCCCGGATTGATTGGCCGTCCGGGGTAGTGGTTCAGTGGAGCGAAACCTGCCATCGGGTGTGTCTAGGTTCCTCGGTTCCTCCCGGCTCCCAGGCTAAGGAGGAGGTCAGAGTCCCGCCCAATCTGGGGACGGTGCCGGTGGTGTACCACGACCTTGTCGACGTGTTCAGCAAGGATCTGGCGCTCACTCTTCCCCCCCACCGTCCGTATGATTGTGCCATTGATTTGGTTCCGGGCAGTGAGTTCCCGTCCAGTAGGCTGTACAACCTCTCAGGGCCTGAGCGCGAATCAATGGAGACCTACATCCGGGACTCGTTAGCCGCCGGGTTGATCCGGAATTCCACCTCCCCGATGGGTGCAGGTTTCTTTTTTGTGGGTAAAAAAGACGGCGGACTTCGTCCATGCATCGATTACAGGGGACTGAACGATATCACGGTTTGCAATCGATACCCGTTGCCCCTGTTGGATTCGGTGTTCACACCCCTGCATGGAGCCCAAATTTTCACCAAGCTCGATCTCAGAAACGCGTATCACCTGGTTCGGATCCGGAAGGGAGACGAGTGGAAGACGGCATTCAACACCCCCTTAGGTCACTTTGAGTACCTGGTCATGCCGTTCGGTCTCACAAACGCTCCCGCGACTTTCCAAGCGTTGGTTAATGATGTCTTACGGGATTTCCTGCACCGGTTCGTCTTTGTATACCTAGACGATATACTCATCTTTTCTCCGGATCCTGAGACCCATGTCAAGCATGTACGTCAGGTCCTGCAGCGGTTGTTGGAGAACCGGCTGTTTGTGAAGGGCGAGAAGTGTGAGTTCCACCGCACGTCTTTGTCCTTCCTGGGGTTCATCATCTCCTCCAACTCCGTCGCTCCTGATCCGGCCAAGGTTGCGGCGGTGAGAGACTGGCCCCAACCCACAAGCCGTAGGAAGTTGCAACAGTTCCTAGGTTTTGCTAATTTCTACAGGAGGTTCATTAAGGGCTATAGTCAGGTAGTTAGCCCCCTGACAGCCCTGACCTCGCCAAAAGTTCCCTTCACCTGGTCGGATCGTTGCGATGCCGCGTTCAAGGAGTTGAAACGGCGCTTCTCGTCTGCACCCGTTCTGGTGCAGCCCGATCCTAGTCGCCAGTTAGTGGTTGAAGTGGACGCCTCGGACTCAGGGATAGGAGCCGTGCTGTCCCAGAGCGGGAAGACCGATAAGGTCCTTCACCCGTGTGCCTATTTTTCCCGCAGGTTGACCCCGGCCGAACGGAACTATGACGTCGGCAATCGAGAACAACTTGCGGTGAAAGAGGCTCTTGAGGAGTGGAGACATCTGTTGGAGGGAACGTCCGTGCCATTCACGGTTTTCACTGACCACCGGAACCTGGAGTATATCAGGACCGCCAAGCGGCTGAATCCCAGGCAAGCCCGCTGGTCACTGTTGTTCGGCCGTTTTGACTTCCGGATAACCTACCGTCCCGGGACCAAAAATCAGAGATCGGATGCTTTGTCCCGGGTACATGAAGACGAAGTCAGAACGGAGTCGTCGGATCCCCCGGATCCCATCATCCCGGAGTCCACTATCGTGGCCACCCTCACCTGGGACGTGGAGAAGACCGTCCGGGAGGCCCTGGCATGAGACCCGGACCCTGGAACCGGGCCGAAGAATAAACTCTACGTCCCACCAGAGGCAAGGGCTGCAGTCCTGGACTTCTGTCACGGTTCTAAATTCTCCTGTCATCCTGGGGTGAAAAGAACCGTGGCAGTCATCCGGCAACGCTTCTGGTGGGCGTCCCTGGAGACCGACGTCCGGGATTATATCCAGGCCTGTACCACCTGCGCCAGGGGCAAAGCCGACCACCGCAAAACATCGGGATTGCTACAGCCCCTGCCCGTACCTCATGGCCCCTGGTCTCACATCGGCCTGGATTTCGTCATGGGCCTCCCGCCGTCCCAGGGAAACACCGTCATCCTCACGATAGTGGACCGATTCTCCAAGGCGGCCCACTTCGTGGCCCTCCCGAAGCTCCCAACGGCCCAGGAGACAGCGGACCTCCTGGTCCACCACGTCGTCCGGCTGCATGGGATACCATCAGACATCGTCTCCGATCGCGGTCCCCAGTTCTCCTCGCACGTCTGGAGGAGCTTCTGCCGGGAACTGGGGGCCACGGTCAGTCTCTTGTCCGGGTATCACCCCCAAACCAACGGGCAAGCAGAACGGGCCAATCAGGAGATGGAGCAGACCCTACGTTGTGTGACAGCCGCGCACCCGGCGGCCTGGAGTACTCATCTGGCCTGGATCGAGTACGTCCACAACAGTCAAGTGTCATCAGCCACCGGCCTCTCCCCTTTTGAGGTGTGTTTGGGGTATCAGCCCCCATTGTTTCCGGTGGTTGAGGGAGAGGTCGGTGTGCCCTCGGTCCAGGCCCACCTGCGGAAGTGCCGTCGGGTGTGGCGTGCCGCCCGTTCTGCTTTGTTGAAGACCCGGATGAGGGCGAAGACCCATGCAGACCGGCGGCGGACCCCGGCTCCTACGTATCGTCCCGGGCAGGAAGTGTGGTTGTCCACCAAGGACATCCCACTGCAAGTACCCTCCCCGAAACTAAAGGACCGATACATAGGACCGTACAGAATCCTCAAAGTCATCAATCCCGCCGCAGTGAGGCTTCAGCTTCCGGCCTCACTGCGGATCCATCCCGTGTTCCATGTCTCAAGAATCAAACCACATCACACCTCACCCCTATGTACTCCGGGCTCGGCACCACCTCCTGCCCGGATCATCGATGGCGAGCCGGCCTGGACTGTGCGCCGGCTTCTGGATGTTCGACGGATGGGCCGGGGTTTTCAATACCTGGTGGACTGGGAGGGGTACGGCCCTGAAGAACGCTCCTGGGTGAAGAGGAGCTTCATCCTGGACCCGGCCCTCCTGGCCGATTTCTACCGCCGCCACCCGGACAAGCCTGGTCGGGCGCCAGGAGGCGCCCGTTGAGGGGGGGGTCCTGTTGTGTGGGCCGCTGAAGAGGAGGTACTGCTGGCCCACCACCACCAGAGGGCGCCCTGCCTGGAGTGCGGGCTCCAGGCACCAGAGGGCGCTGCCGCCTCACAGGAGCAGCCAAGGTGACAGCTGTCACCCATTAACCAAAACAGCTGACATCCATCAGCGGAGGGGTATATCAGCTGGACGGCATCTCCACCTCATTGCCGAGATATCGCTCTATCAAAGAGGTAACGATCTCAGCCAAACGTGCTATTAACTGAAGCCGTAATACTTGTTGCTTGTTTGTAGGACAGCTGACTACTGGACTGGACATATTTGGATAAGTACTCACCTTCCTACATTTCCATATTGTTTTTTGACGAGAGGTGGAGGTGGTGTCTCCACCCTCCGTGTTGCTGGGTGCAGCCGCACCCCCACCTGACTGTTTCTGTTCCTCGCCAGCAGTACCGGATCCGACGAGCGGAGGCAGTGGCCACCTGGGAGTTCGGGACTTGGCGGCTCCAGTATTCCCGGGGTTCGGTGGCAGAGGAAATCGGGTTGGTTCCGGTTCGACTTGGACAGACGTCTCCTATCGTCGAGCCTGCCCACACGACACCGCTGTAATTGGACTCAATCTCAATATTGTAATCGGTTGTGTTTGTTGTGCCTATTTCACAACAGTAAAAACAGTGTTATTTGACTCCTCCATTGTCCGTTCATTTGCGCCCCCTGTTGTGGGTCCGTGTTCCTACACTTTCACAACAGTTTGTCAATGATAATTTCTCTACATTGATTACAGACCCTGCAGCAGGTGTATAATCAACGTTTCTGCAGCGCAGCTTTGCTTTAAACCTTGAACCAATTGAAGCTGTGATTCGCAGATCGAAGCAGTACTTCGATATGCTGCTTCGTTGGTTCATTGTTTTATTTCGCTTTATATTAATTTTTCCCTGCTAAAACCCTAAAGAGCAAATGTCTGTGAGTAATATTTACCTTTTTTATGTTAAACCAATCTGTTATGGTCTTCTGAAACAGATAGATGTATTTTATAACTTAAAAACGGGACCAATACTAATGTGTTAGCATGTCCATAGCATTTTCAGTGTTAAAGTTAGCATTAAGCTGCTCACATCTCAGCACGTTTGTTTGCATTTGTTTTCTGTGTAATAATTGACTCAGCATTTGCTGTCAAGAGTCAAATTGTAATTTTTTAAAATTTATTTTTATCCATATATTAATAATAGCAACAACAACAACAACAGTAATAGTAATAATAACTCGTAATAACTAATAATGCTACAATACCATTTTAGAGAAAGAGACAAAAAGAACCTGATGAAACAAAACACAACAGAAAAGGTAAAACCAACTAACAATGAAAATAAATAAATGAATATAGAAATATACTCAACAAAAATATAAACGCAACACTTTTGGTTTTGCTCCCATTTTGTATGAGATGAACTCAAAGATCTAAAACTTTTTCCACATACACAATATCACCATTTCCCTCAAATATTGTTCACAAACCAGTCTAAATCTGTGATAGTGAGCACTTCTCCTTTGCTGAGATAATCCATCCCACCTCACAGGTGTGCCATATCAAGATGCTGATTAGACACCATGATTAGTGCACAGGTGTGCCTTAGACTGCCCACAATAAAAGGCCACTCTGAAAGGTGCAGTTTTATCACACAGCACAATGCCACAGATGTTGCAAGATTTGAGGGAGCGTGCAATTGGCATGCTGACAGCAGGAATGTCAACCAGAGCTGTTGCTTGTGTATTGAATGTTCATTTCTCTGCCATAAGCCGTCTCCAAAGGCGTTTCAGAGAATTTGGCAGTACATCCAACCAGCCTCACAACCACAGACCACGTGTAACCACACCAGCCCAGGACCTCCACATCCAGCATGTTCACCTCCAAGATCGTCTGAGACCAGCCACTCAGACAGCTGCTGAAACAATCGGTTTGCATAACCAAAGAATTTCTACACAAACTGTCAGAAACCGTCTCAGGGAAGCTCATCTGCATGCTCGTCGTCCTCATCAGGGTCTCGACCTGACTCCAGTTCGTCGTCGTAACCGACTTGAGTGGGCAAATGCTCACATTCGCTGGTGTTTGGCACGTTGGAGAGGTGTTCTCTTCACGGATGATGCGAAGGAGATGTGTTGCACTGCATGAGGCAAATGGTGGTCACACCAGATACTGACTGGTATCCCCCCCCAATCAAACAAAACTGCACCTTTCAGAGTGGCCTTTTATTGTGGGCAGTCTAAGGCACACCTGTGCACTAATCATGGTGTCTAATCAGCATCTTGATACGGCACACCTGTGAGGTGGGATGGATTATCTCAGCAAAGGAGAAGTGCTCACTATCACAGATTTAGACTGGTTTGTGAACAATATTTGAGGGAAATGGTGATATTGTGTATGTGGAAAAAGTTTTAGATCTTTGAGTTCATCTCATACAAAATGGGAGCAAAACCAAAAGTGTTGCGTTTATATTTTTGTTCAGTATAAATAACTGCTTCCTGTGAACACCTAGTGACTCTTACACCTCCACTTCATCCCTGTTTTATTTAAGTTTGACAGTTTGTTTCGGTCAAATCATATTTTCAATGTGTTAATTTCTTCAGTGATTTCCTCCAGAACTATCTGCCAAACTCAAACTGCTGCATCCTCGTAAGGGCAGAATACAACCCCTGGCAAAAATTATGGAATCACCGGCCTCGGAGGATGTTCATTCAGTTGTTTAATTTTGTAGAAAAAAAGCAGATCACAGACATGACACAAAACTAAAGTCATTTCAAATGGCAACTTTCTGGCTTTAAGAAACACTATAAGAAATCAAGAAAAAAAGATTGTGGCAGTCAGTAACGGTTACTTTTTTAGACCAAGCAGAGGAAAAAAATATGGAATCACTCAATTCTGAGGAAAAAATTATGGACTCACCCTGTAAATTTTCATCCCCAAAACTAACACCTGCATCATATCAGATCTGCTCGTTAGTCTGCATCTAAAAAGGAGTGAACACACCATCATCAATAAATGCACAAGTTTATGTTGATATTTTGGACAATTGAAAGGATGTTTGGGGATGATGAAATCATTTTTCAAGATGATAATGCATCTTGCCATAGAGCAAAAACTGCAAAAACATTCCTTGCAAAAAGACACATAGGGTCAATGTCATGGCATAGGGTCAATGTCAATGAGCAGATCTGATTTGATGCAGGTGTTAATTTGGGGGATGAAAATTTACAGGGTTTTTTCTCACCAAAATAGATGCTGCACTCACTGCAGTTTATTGTCTGGAATAGTCCCAGATTGCATTTCAGAGCTTCTAGAATTCAAACATTTTTGTGCCTGTGGTGTTGGGGGGTAATTTTGGGTTACAGTTTTTTTTGTTTTTCAGCACTTTCACTTTCAATGGTATGTTCCAGCTTTCACCTCATGAAATATTTGTACCATTGAAAGAATGTTAAAACATTCATTATTTGTATGCCATTTCTTGACAATGTGACACCTTCAGTGTTGCACAAATTTTGTCTCCATGAATCTTGGTGTGATTGTGAAGCAGCAACACAACAGCAGGCCTGTGCATCCCTAAAGCAATAAAAATATCATTATGGCCAAGTGAGTGAGAGTTTATGTTTTTCATGCTCCATTTAGGAATCACAGCTGAAGAACACTTGCGCTCTTCTTTTCTTTTTAATACCCTCTTGCTGCTCCCACCCCTGCCATTGAATCACTTCAGCAGACCTGTGGCGTGTGTGCAGCATTGATGCTGGCTGTACCATTTCTCTGCCTGAGCCTTCCCCTCCTTATGTCACCTCCTGTGTGTTTTGCTTTTATCACCAGTGATGCACTGTAAAGTAATATAAAGTGCCCCTTTTTTAAAATCTTTTTAAAAACACCTCAAAGGTCTTTATAAAGATGGAGGAAAAAAGATCATCATAAAATAAAAGAATTCAACAGAATCAAACTTTTGCATCAAAGGACAGATTATTCAAGAGAAGTTGAGCATGATTGGAAAAAGCTCTGCAGCCACTGAATCTGCTTTTGATGTTGAGAACAGGGGGGACAAAGGGGTGCAAGGGCCGATTGAGATGTTTTGAGCCTGACCCAGATAAAGTAGTGTTGTGGAATTTATTTTGCTATATACACAGCCACAGTAATTAAGCAATTGAAACCAAACTTGCTATGGTAACTGGGGCACCAACGGGGAGGTCACTGAGGTCCTTAGGATGAAAGCATAAGTGCGCCAACACACACACACACACACACACACACACACACGGTCAACCTTATATATTAGATTACGACCCACTCACTGCAGCCCTTATTTTCACAGTCCATGTGGTACTCAGGCCAGGCAGCAAGCATCACACTTTACTTACTATGTAGTAGTGGCTGGCTAGAGTGCACTTTAATTACAATCCAAATGGGTCAGCGCATGCACTTGCGTGTGAGTTGAGGTGTGCATTTTATCAATTAAAATGTAGCTGCGTGACATGATATCACATTTTTATCATCATTCACTTGAGTCTCATGAATGTCACAAATTGCTCTCTGAAAATTCATAATGAAAACATACACACAATGCAAAGCAACTTACTACACCTTTAACTGAAGTGACATGAAATATACAATGACGTGGCTACAATTCTTCTCTATTACCTGTGTGTAGAATGGGTAACTCAGTGAAGCATACTGCAGAAGTATCAGATCTGCAATCGACGTACAGAAATGATCATTTTCCTGATAAATACCCTCAAAAACAACTGCTGCTTCAGCGTAATGTGAACAGAAGGACCGATAAGGGAAACGTGAAGCAAAAAGTCTATTGATGTCAGTGGATTGAATTATTTCTTACCAATTCTTAACAGGAACCACTTCCGTTGGAAGTCTCACAGGACAAGTTTGAACATGCCCAGCTGTTAAACAATTTCTCGGATACTCACTCGACTGAAAGCCATCGAAAACTGCCTGAATCTTATGAATGGTTATCAACACGGAGGTGTTTTTCTGTGGCGCCGTGCGATGAGCGGTTGCGTGCCGACGCGCAAATCCGTTCACACGTCTTTCATTACAAAATCTCCTTTAACAGTGGAATGTCCGGATAAACTGCTGATCCCGACCTCTTCTGAAACTTCTCTGCTCTCTCACGACGTCCTGGGTCAACAGAGGCTTAAATTTGGAAGTTTTCAGCTCGAAGCAGGCTGACGACGGCTGCTCGGGGTGTGGTGCGCCATCCGGCGCTGTGGGCTGTCCTTAAAGCGATAGTAACACTCCATAATCTCTCATCAGCCGTTAAAATTTTCACCGAAAACCATCTGAATTTCTCGAATGGTGTCCACTTGGATGTGCCTTACAGTTTCTGAAAAAACTTTGATAAGCAAAGCGCCAGTCTCTCAGGAAGTTCTCAGTCAAAGGAATTCCGACGGGAGGGGTGGACCAGTGCTCACTCAAAGCCTGCCCACAGGCGAATGACGCAACCGACAGGCGTGAAAAAACTCACGCATGCGCACGAGGGTTTCTAGCTTGTCTGACGTAATCGCATGTGATTCAAATCCATATAGTTTTTGAAAAAATAAAAAGGTTGGTTTCTTTTCTAATAGATCTTGTGTATATACACACACACTCCATGCAATGTGGAGTTGTGTCAAGAAGGGCATCCGGTGTAACACTTGTGCCAAATCAACATGCAGATCCACCTTGGATCTGCTGTGGCGACCCTGAGTGAAAACAAGGGAGCAGCTGATGGGTTGTTTGTTGTTAGGTCCATAAAAAATTTAGAAAAATTTGGAAGTTTTCCAGAGCCCAAGGTGATGCTGATACTACAAATGTGGTGTTTTGTTCACAACTCAAAGATATTTAGTTTACTGCCAGATAGGAGTAACAAAACTAATCCAATAAATGAGGAAATATTCAGTGTTAAGAGCAGCCTGGGGCAGTCTGTCAGGTCAGTTGACTGGTTGAGGGTGAGAAAAGGAGAGACCCTCAGAGTAGGCCAGCAGGAGAATCCGCTGGTTTTTGGTCAGCACCCTTTTCCATATGCCAGTCTTCTGATCAGCCACATGACCTGATTTAATTCCAAGCAGCAATGCCAGGACCATTTGACCCTCAAAGTCTGGCCAAACCAGCTCCACCAACAACCCGGTGTGGTGACTGTATCCTTCACAAGGCACCTGGTGATGAATTGACCAGTGCACGCATCCACATAAGGGTTAAAAACCGCAAGCTGTCTGCACAGCCATTAGAGGGAATTATCAGGTTTGAGTCTCTTTCGCTAAAAGGCTCCACAGCAAGAAACAGCCAGACTAGTGCGGTTAAAACCTTTCAAATCCAGTGAAAAGAAAGAGTAGCTCAGTCCTGAACCTCCAGCCTCTGTAAAGTCATACTGGCCAGCGATCTCCAGGATAGATTTGTTGGTCCGGTCAGGAATCTCTGAAGGAATTGAAGCCGGAAAGCAGCACGTCTTTTACCCAGGTGGACCAGCGTCTGACCGCCTGCCTCTCTGGGTAGGCACAGGATGCTCTGGGTGATCCAAAATCCAACAACACTGCCTGAGTATTTGCCAAGAGGTGGTGAGGGGGGTCAGCACAACTCAGGTGATGCCACAATGTGGAAGAAACAAGATGATTTTTTTTAAGCTACAGTTTCTCCTCTAGACAACATGTTAGGATGACTCTCTTTCTTTAGTTTGCTGACAGGTTTTTCTTGCACATTCGCAAAGACCCATTTCCGCCCCAAAAAAGTTCCAATATTTGCACGAAGGTAACTTTACTTCAGTGCTTAACCCCCCAACCCCCACCTAAAACTAATTCACTTTTGTCCCAGTTAATGTTTGCTGAGGAGATTAAATCAGTCTTTTACAGTGCTGTTAAAAACATCAATATCACTCTGGTGTTGAACTAAAAACGGTATCGATACAAAACACGTCGTATCTTGTGTGAAAATGGTTCAAAGGCCAAGGAGTGCAACATGTCAGATAAAGTGCAGCCTTTACTCCCATTTGTGTTTTTAAAAGGAAAACTGAGGCCACCATTGATCTTGAGTCCGCTATCAAAACCAAACCAGGGAACCTGGACCTTGTCTGTTAAACTAGGGCTGAAACGAAAGGCAGCAAGAGTTTGCCGTAATGGTGCACAACCTGGTCACAAGCCTTTTCCTGATCTATGAAAATGAGATCAGTACCCATTGCCAGTGAATGAGACATTCAAATAATCATGAATAAGGCTGATGTTATCAGTGATCAATCTGCTTGGTACACAGTAGGCCTGGTCTTCGTTCGATGAGCTGTTCCATCAGCCTCCCTCAGTCTGTTGGCTAGCACCTAGGAGAACAGTTCAGTCTGTACAAAGCAGAGATATAGGTCTCCAGTTCTCTATGCTCTGCATGGGCCTCATGTAGAAAGACTTGCGTGGATTTCCTACTGAAACATGACCCAGAAAACCCAGAATCTGGCGTAAGCACATAAAAATTCAGGTGTATCAAAGTGTGCATACGCATGGATCCAAGCACACACTGTTTGTACATCCCAGTCAACATGGAATTGAGTGCACACGCACCAAGCTCCTCCCTTTCCACGTCCCTATTTAATTATGCAAATTCATGTAAATTAGTGCACACTCACTTCACTGGCGCATCCAGTCACAGAAACAAGGAAACAGCTTTTGCTGCCATGTTTGAGTTTTACAGCCTGATTATCAGCCCAATTAATTGGTCGACCACTAATGCAAGTTGTACATGTCACCATTAAGTAACTACTTACTTGACGAACATCGCAGCGGTACCCAAGTGTACTCTAAAGAGACCTAGTACCAAAGATTTCCAGTCTGAAGACTGGAAGTAGTAGGACCTTGACGATGTGGACCCTCGTTCTCTGGCAAAGATATTGGTATTGCCAAACACCTCTGTGCTGCTAATTCATGACTCTCTATAAGTTCATCTCCTACGCCTGTTAACCTCAGATAAGTGAATTTCTGAAGTTTTAGCATTTTCACCCATTATATATTACAGCAGATTCCATTAAGTCTCTTAAAGCTTAGATCTTGATCTTAATCAATTAACCAACCAGGACATTTTGACTCATCTGGCCAAGTGGTTAGTGTGTTTGGTTGCAGTGCGGATGGTTCCCGGTTCCCACATTCAGGGCTGTGAAAACTCCGTGGATTTCATCATGGGGAGGGGGGGTGGGGTGTTAGTGATGTACTCTTTAATCGTGATCATCACTGAATTTTTAAAATGCTTATCGCAAAGCGTTCTCTTTTTTCCGACATCATGTATGTTTTATAAGTCCGCGAACACTGATCTGTGTATTACAGATACAAATCAGTTTCCTCGGATCCACGGAGGAAAAATGCCACTCAAAGCGTAGCTGTTACGACAGTTGTCATAAAGCAGGACTGGTTGGTTGCTGCGGTGACGCTGTGTGGCTAAAACTTAGCATATGGACATCCCAAAATTTTAGAGCTTTCAAGTTTTTAAAAGATTTGTGCAGCATGTCTGTGTCATGGACCGACGTCGCACAGAGAGAAGATGGTGAGAAAGGCGGTTTGAATAAGTCTTATAAGGACAAGAATCTGTGGAATTGTCGGTGGCTTCATCAACACACCTGAAAGATAAAAGAAAGGGGAAACGTGAACTGTGCCCTTTCAGGAAACACGGTAAGAATTTTTCTCTCCCTGGAAAATAAACATTCTGCTGTTCAAACAGGATTTTAGACAAGATTGTGACTTTTTTCACTAATCTAGACTTTGTTTCATTGTAAAAATGACATTGTGGCTTTGAATGGATTTAGGCTGCATGAATTTACACAAGAATATAAGTGACTTTTTACTATAAGGTATGTTATTGATATTTTACCATCATTTTCCAAATATTCTACAAGCTTTAGCTGTGGTTTTTGAAATGTTGTAACAGTCTTTTCAGTCTTCATAAATTTCATGTGGTTTAATTGTTCTGAGTTAATGCATAATTTGGTTTACAATTAAAAGGAAAATCAATCCAGGTCCTACTTCCATGTCATATTCTGTTATTTCATCATCATCATTGACAGGTCAAATAAAAGGTTGACTATAGGATCATTTAAGTATCCACTAATTTTGAGATTTATTCTTCCAGGAGATGCTGAAAAAGTATCATTAGATAAAATTTAATTCCCCAGCTCCTGGGGAGCTGTACCCCCCCCCCCCCCCCACACACACAAATTTTCCTCAGATTTCACAATTTTCATTTCACAGCCCTACACATTTCTCTATGTAATGTGGAGTTGCGTCAGGAAGGGCATCCAGCATAAAACTTGTGCCAGATCAACTTGCAGATTTACCTTGGATCTGTTGTGGTGACCCCGAGTGAAAAATGAGGGAGCAGCCGAAAGATCTTACTTTACGCAGCTCACTCATTGATTTCATAAAGATCACAGGATCACCCACCAAGTCAAGGTCAGTAACTCGGGCAAATTCCCTGATTTATGTCAGCTAATATTTCAAATATCCTGATCAATTGCTACGTCTTGATGTGGTGGTCAGAAAGGATGTTTGCACCTCGAAACAAGCAGAATTTGACCAAGAGTGTAACTGATCAGCAGGGCGAGGCTGTGTGTGTCAGATCGCTTGTTTATTCTGCATAATCCACAGTGACACCGGTTGTTGTTCTGTTATCTGATTCTGCTTGTCAGTGGGGGAAACAGGTACAAACATGCACAGGCTGCCTCAGGCTTTCTCTTAGAGTTCTGCTGTTCGGTTGTAAACCTGCTGTGTGCAGCCCTGCAGCTTCTTTTTTGTTTTGGTTTTAATAATCTCTTCCATGCCATGTATGTTTGTCAAATCATCTATTTATCCTAAAACCACGATCACTGATGAATGTATGACCACAAAGTACTGTTGTAAATTATAGTCTTAAAGTAATATGTAATTCAGGTCAAATTAGACATGTAAATGAGTTTAGATCTATTTTCACAGTTAGTTGACCCCACCCTTTCTGGAAGCTTTGACTGGTGGCACAACAGACAAAAGCAGAACTGTGCCCAGTTTCACAGGTCCTCATCTTCTACCCGGTTAAGCTCTTTCAGTTACAAGTGCACTTGCTCTCCATTGTGCACCCATGGGCATGTTGGTCTTGAAACAAGACAACCTGTGGCCAAGCAACCTCCACCAAACTGGAACATTCATGTAGAACTCTGATTCATAACCAACAAAAGGATGGACGTGCACATGCAGACTGATGGCAATGTGGCGATGGAGTTTAGAGTGAGGAAACTATAACTTATGGATTCCTTATCAAATTTGTATGCATGATCATATATAAAGGCTGAGTGAATCCTTGTCATTTGATTGGTGGGTTGTATGTCATGTGACATTGATTAGTCATACCATTTGCCGTTGTGTTTCATTGACCGAGCAATAGTTCTTTTTTTAGTGTGCAATTTTGGTGCTTTATGAAATGTGCTATTGCATGCCTCGACCACCGCATGCACTCATACTACCGGGGTGGCGCTTATCTAAACATAGTTTGTTTTGCTGGCGGACGACGATTTGAAGTAGCTAACTGATGTTGCTAATTCTTCTAACACACACACACACACACACACACACACACACACACACACACACACACACACACACACACACACACACACACACACAAAACAAATCCACTATGCTGTAAGCCATCTGGAGGCATGAAGAGCTGTTAGGATGAAAAGCTGGACAAATTTGTGATGTGATTTTTCGCTGGACTGAGGAAGTACACAGTCTTTTTTTTTTTTTTTTTTTTGGGAAGTACACAAAGTCACTGCATGGCATCATGGACTACATCATTGCTATTTTGCACTCCAATTTAAAGTTTGTGTTGGACTGTTAAGCACCAGTGGAACACCAAAATGTAAGTCCCTTTTCTGTTGTTTATAAATTACTAAAATATCAAATGACAAGGATCTGTTTTAGCCGTTATATAAAACAAATAATGACTGTTTTTACATTCTTTCAATGGACGAATATTTAATTGTTAGTGCCTTGTTGAATGGAACATTCCATCTTCTCCTCATGAAATATTCATACCATTGAACTCATAAACATTCATTATTTGTATACTAATGCATGATGTCACCCATAGGTTTTCTATAGAGACCCAAAACCGTCGATCAGCAGTTCCTGTCTGGGTGTCATCGTGTTGATAGCACCTCCTGCACTTATTTGTGATGACCTCATTAATGACGAAAGAAAGCTCAACGTGCCCCGCTCTTCAAGTCCGAACCACCAGCTAACAGGCTAGCCTTGGTTCGGGTGTTTTATTAAAATATATTTTGGGGGACTGTGCAGTAATACTTTACTTTGGTGTGGATATTAAAAGTTATGAGCTACTTATTTTCTCAGTAATGGGCCTTTCACACTGAACACGTCGGAAGCGTCAAATGCGTCAAAAATTGGTCTAAAAAGCATTATTTTCAATGAGACGTGTTGCTTTTTAGATGCGTCTGGAGTAGGGATGGGTATTGATAAGATTTTATTGATATCGATGCCATTATCCATTCTGCTTATTGATGCGATTTCTTATCGATTCCCTTATCGATACCTCTTGTGAATTTAGTACGAAAAGTAGGCTTTACAGGTTTTCTGTGTATTTCATTGAGTCTTAAAGTAAATAAATATGAAATTGGTCACTGTATCATTGATCTCTGGACATAAATAAAAATAAACAAAACGGTGTTTCGCTTTGAAGTTATTAATTCCAACTGGATTCTATCATTCTAACTTGACTCGGCAGAGAGCCGCGCAGCGTTTGGAGCTGTGTGAACAGAATGGAGGACGATTCTCGTTTCTTTTTTGCAACAAGACAGGAGTCCCAGTTAGTAACTTTAATCCGCACAAAAGTGACTCACGATTGACATATTCAGGGATGAAAGTGGTGAAAAACAAAAAAAGCTGAAACCCAAAATTACCCCCCAACACCATGTGCATGAAAATGTTTAAATTCTAGAAGCTCTGAAATGCAATCTGGGACTATTCCAGACAATAAACTGCAGTGAGTGCAGCATCCGTTTAGGTGAGTAAAAAAAAAACTTTCCTTATTCAAATTCATTCCAGTAGTATTCTGCTCTTCCTAGGACGCAGCAGTTTTCTAGCTTGGCAGATAGTTCTGGAGGAAATCACTGAAGAAATTAACACACTGAAAATATGGTTTGACTGAAACAAACTGTCATTAAACTAAGACAGGGATGAAATGGAGGTGTGAGAGTCACTAGGTGTTCACAGGAAACAATTATTTATTTATTTATTTATGTTCATTGTTAGTTGGTTTTATAATTTCTGTTGTGTTTTTATTAACGTTCTTTTTGTCTCTTTCTCTAAAATTGTATATAATCCTTAGATTAATTATTACTATTATTGTTGTGCTTGCTATTATTATTAATATAAACAAAAATAAATTTAAAAAATATTACAATTTGTAATACATTTGACTCTTTTACGACAACAAACGCTTGACAGCTGCAACTGTTTAACATTGAAAATGCCATAGACATGCTAACGTGTTAGCATCGGTCCCATTTTTAATTATAAAATACATCTATCAACTATTTCAGAAGACCATAACAGGTCGGTTTAACATAAAAAAGGTAAAGGTAAATAATACTCACAGTAATAATACTAATAGTAATAGTAATAATACAATAATACTCACTCACATATGCTCTTTAGGGTTTTAGCGGGGGGAAAGCGAAATAAAAAATTAATCAATGATGCAATGATCGAAGCACTGCTTTGATCTGCGAATCACTGCTTTGATTGGTTCAAGGTTCAAAGCAAAGCCGCGCTGCAGAAAAGTTGATTACAGACTCACTGCAGGGTCTGTAATCACTGTAGATAAATTATAATTTTCCTGACAAACACCCCTAAAAACAACGGCCACTCTGAAGGACCGATAAGGGAATCGTTAAGTAAAGAGGTTATTGATGTCGGTGGATCGAATCATTTCTTAACGATACCCGAAAGGAACCGGTTCTCGATACCCATCCCTAGTCAGAAGCGTCGCGTTAAAAGCCGAGCTAAACCGACGCTTCTGATGGGAGCGCGCATTGCCGCTTGTCGACAGGCTGACGCGGTCAAAGTTCAATCCAATCCAACTTTCGACGCTTTGAGCTGTGACATACCTTAGCGCTGTCCAATAGGAACGATGCATCGGGCCAAAACACGTAAGACTAGTGGCAGAAACCACAGATCTGTACAAAACAGATCGGTGCAGAAACCACTGATCTATACAAAACATACGTGTCACAGGACTGCTCGTTTATGGAGCAATTTTCTGAAGAAAAATCCTTGGAAATGTTTTTTTTTGTTTGTTTGTTACCTCAGAATTTCTGATTACTGTTAAAAAGTTTAGAACACTTTTAATTAAAATAGCTAAATAAATCAATAAATGGTTCTTTAGAAACCTTTCATCTGTAAATTAAAACCACCTGTTATTTCAAATTCAATAATTTCTTGTTTAACATAAGGAACCTCGGACATTTATTTTTAGACAAAATAACATGGAAATTTGTACATTTTTAAAAATCTGGTAGATTATTTATATCTCACTTCAACCAGTAAAACAGACACTGTAAATAAATACAAATGTTTATTATAAATGCAACAGTAAATAATTTAACAATGACTGCAGTGTGATTGTAAAGTAGGATTTCTGTGTATAAACCTCATGATGAATTTTTTTTATAGTCATTTCAACTTGTAATTTCGCCAAAATATGTAATTGCCTTTAATGCTGTTATCAGGACAGTCTCATTTCTAAAATATGAATTTGAGTGGAGAGCTTCAACTTGTGCAAATGTCTTTTGACTTTGATTCGTGGACATTTTTAATGATCCGTTCATTTCTTGTTAAAATATAAAATGAAACAGCTTTTTAAAAAAATAATAAAATAGTTGCTCTTGAAAGAGCCTTTTATTTAGAAGGAGGTGATGTTATGCTGGATTCTCTGGACCAGATGAAGGTCTCTTCTGCAGCTTTGAACTCTGGTGGTGTTGCTGAAGACACTTTTGTCCTATTTTGAAGAGCAGAGATGTTTTCTTTCAACTGGACTTCCTGGTGTTCAGCTCATCAATGGAAGTTTGGTTGTCTGCGCAGCAAATGTTCCTGATTGGGACAAATTAAAATACTTCTTTAAATATAAAGAAACACTAAACAGAAACAAACAAACAAACAAACAGAAAAAAACGATGGAAAAAAAATGCCAGTAAAAAAAGTTATTTAAAGTTGAGCCTTTGTTGTTGCCAAAAAAAAGCTATAGCTTTATTTGGTAAAAATAAGAAAGACTGAACCATTTACAAATTAAAGCGTTCACTCAGATCAACTGTGCTAAAAAGCTAAGCTAATGTTAGCCAATCAATAATCCTTCACAGCAGTGCAGAAATGTCCTGTTTTATTTTATTCTCACCTTGATAAAGCTGCAGAACTAACCTCCTTTGGGAAAACTGGGACTTCGCATATATCCTAAAAGTGGGAGATTTCGGACTGAGTGGGTTTGCTCCATCCCCCCGGCTGCCTGCCTCGGTCTGCCCAGGAATGATGCCTGAAGGCCGGCTTCTCCGTGCGGGTCGGCCCGCTGTCGTGGATCGATCGAAATCTCAGCAAGTCGTCAGTCCTCCCTCTGTCGGTGTCACTTCGAAAAGTTGCTGAAAAAACCTTTTCCCAGCAGGGTGACGGGAGAGTCGTACTACTGCTGTTTTTTTAAAGCTTTTTTGTGGTTCAGGTGATGCAGATTCAAGATGGCGATCGCTGAACTTTTTTCAGGTTGTGGAAACAGCCAGAGTGTGACGTAGTAATCGTCGCCCCCTGACGCATCCGACGCATGACGTCAGACGCGTTGGAACGCATCCAATGGATTGGGAAGCATTGACGGATTGGCCTGAAGTATTCAGTGTGAAAGGCCGATAATAATACATTAAGTGGACCTAACGGATGAAGCTACCGACAGCTGCTAAAAGTGCTAACACCGTTAGCATTCAACATTAAATGCGATGAGAATTTCACTCACCTTGAATGCTGCAGCAGAGACATCTTAGGTGATCCGCTAGGATGTTTCAATGCGCAAGCTATATTGTTCTGGGTTTTTTTTTTTAATAAGATACGAACGAGGTCTGTCTGAAAAGTATCGGACCTTTTTATTTTTTGCAAAAACCATATGGATTTGAATCACGTGTGATTGCATCAGCCAAGCTTGAACCTTCGTGCGCATGCGTGGGTTTTTTCACGCCTGTCGGTTGCATCATTTGCCTGTGAGCAGGCTTTGGGTGAGCAGTGGTCCACCCCCCCTTCGGATTTTTATTGCAAATAAATGTCTGAACGATTTGGAGCTTTGCTGCATCAATTTTTTTCCAGAAACTGTGAGAGACCTCTAGGTGGACACCATTCGGAAAATTAATATGGCTTTCACGGACGATTTTATGGGGATTACACAGATTAAGGAGTGCTCCAGCCGGTTTAAAGACCGCCCACAGCTGCTGAGAGCACGCCGCGCTCCGAGCGCAGATCGACAAGCTCAAACCCCGCTGAAACAACCAGATCATTTCCAACGTGAAGGCTTTGTTGATCCGGGATGTCGTCTGACTTTCACAAAAAGGCAGAAGGCGTGGACATCAGCACTTTTTCGGCACATTCTACTGTTACAGGAGTTTTTTTCGCGGATAAAGAAGCGGAGGATTGCCCCACCATGCCGCTCATGGCGCGGGACAAAACCACCTCCGTGTTGGTCTCACAGGACGGCTTTCAGACAGCTTCCAGTTGCTTTTCAGTCGTGTGAATATCCGAGAAATTGAGCATGAGCTGGACATACCCCAACATGTCCTGTGAGGCTTCATCACGGCGTTGCTTTGCGCCATGCGGGTCCGTCCTGACGCACGGAATTCCTCCCCACGTCTGTGTCAGTGTGCCGAAAAAGTGCTGATGTCCACGTCTTCCGCAATTCCTGTGCTAGTCAGACGACATACCGGATCAAGACAGCGTCCAGTTTAGAAATGAACGGCACATTCCACTGTTACAGGAGTTTTTGTCATGGAAAGAGGAGCAGAGGAATTCTGCGCGTCGCGGCGGAGCCGCATGGCGCAAAGCAACGCCGTGATGAAGCCTCACAGGACATGTTGGGGCATGTCCAGCTCATGCTCAATTTCTTGGATATTCACACGACTGAAAAGCAACCAGAAGCCATCTGAAAGCCACCTGAAAGCCGTCCTGTGAGACCAACACGGAGGTGGTTTTGTCCCGCGCCATGAGCGGCACGGTGGCCCAATCCTCCGCTTCTTTTTCCATGAAAAAAAACTCCTGTAACAGTAGAATGTGCCGAAAAAGTGCTGATGTCCACGTCTCCTGCCTTTTTGTGAAAGTCAGACGACTTCCCGGATCAACAAAGCCTTCACGCTGGAAATGATCTGGTTGTTTCAGCGGGGTTTGAGCCTGTTGATCGGCGCTCGGAGCGCGGCGCACTCTCAGCAGCCGTGGCGGTCTTTAAACCGTCTGGAGCACTCCTTAATCTGTGTAATCCCCATAAAATCGTCCCTGAAAGCCATATTAATTTTCCGAATGGTGTCCATCTGGAGGTCTCTCACAGTTTCTGGAAAAAAATTGATGCAGCAAAGCTCCAAATCGTTCCGACATTTATTCGCAATAAAAATCCGACGAGGGGGGTGGACCAGTGCTCACGCAAAGCCTGCTCACAGGCAAATGACGCAACCGACAGGCGTGAAAAAACTCACGCATGCGCATGAAGGTTCAAGCTTGGCTGATGCAATCACACATGATTCAAATCCGTATGGTTTTTGAAAAAAATAAAAAGGTCCGTTACTTTTTGGACAGACCTCGTATTCCAACACAACAGACACAGTCGCCACAGCAGCGAGTGAGTGAAGATTAATGCTGCTGTATAGGGGTGGTGGCCAAAAGGTTAGTGCACTTGGTTTCATTGCGGAAGCAGCCCGATTCAAACCCCGCCCCTGCCACATTTATCCATGGGCCTGGAAGCACATCTGGTGTAAAACTTGTGGAAATTCAACATGCAGCTCAGTCTCGAATTTGCTGTGGCGACCCGGAATGCAAACAAGGGAGCAGCTGAAGGGATTTGTGTAAAGGTTATGTTAAAACCTAAAGGGTTTTGTGAATTAAACCTATCCTGTGAGGCATTTCAATCACTTATTATATAATACTTCAGGAAACTAGTTTTTGCGTGTTTTTTTTCTCTCAGAAATAGCTCACCCATTTAGTGCTCGATGGTGCCAGATCTGTTCCGCCTTCTGTACAACTCTTTCCTGCGAATTGAAATTGATGTCATTGTCATGCGATTCCTGCGAGTGCACACTGATGATATCATCTCAGGTAAAATGGGGAATTTACACAAAAAATGTTGTGAAAATAAATAAATTTTGCTTTTAATCCCCCAATATGAAATACGGAGTGATATAGTGGTCAACATGTCCATCCGTCCGTACGTCCGGTCATTTTCACGTTAGTGCGATATCTTAATAACCAGTTGATCAATTTCATTTATAGTTGGCATAAGGGTGTACTTGGATGATCCCCCTCACTCCTCGATTACAGTGACCTTGGACTCAATTTTAGGGCCACAGCAGCATATTCAAGATATTGCCGTTACCAGCCTTATTAGTGCGATATTCCAAAAACCAGTTGCCCAATCTATATTATAATAACCAAGTGGCTTCTGTTTGCGCATGTGCATCCGTTTGTATGGCTTCAATCACGCAGAAGCTGGGGGGAGCTGACATTTGCCATTTCTATGCTTATGTATTTTGTTTCAAGTATGCACGCTGGAAAGTTGATAGGACTAATATTTTTGGAAAAATTTGCAATAGTAGCCAACAGCAGTGAACAATGGACATTGTGCTACAATGTACCATGGGAGTTCGGGGTTTTGGGGTTGTAAATGTTGTTATTGGGGTTCATGTTATTTTAATAGTGTTGCTAGTGTTGTTGGTTTATTGTTTTTTGTTCAGTTGGTGTAGTCAGCTTAGTTAAGTGTCATCTGGTCGTTGTCATGAGTGAAAACTGTAGTGCCACCATCTCTTTGTCTGTGTTTAAAAAAAAACAACAAAAAAACACTGTTCACACAACTTCGCTAACGGGCAAACTGGGAAGAGCAGACATTTGCAGTTTGGTATTTGCTTATGTATTTTGGGTTAAGGATGAACACCTCCAAAGCGGAATGTTGATAGAACTAACATTTTTGGAGAAACTATGAATATTGGCTAACAACACTATGGATGTTGCCAATTACATTCTGGACTCGCACACCATTCAAGCAGGGGATGGTTTCATCTTTATATTAAAAACATGACTGCGTGCGTGCCTATGTGATTATAATGCAGGCTTAGTGGTTAGCACTGTTGCCTCACAGCAATGTTATGGGATCAGTTCCCACCTGTGGCCGTTCTGTGTGGAGTTTGCATGTTCGCATGGGTTTCCAACAGGTGCACCAGTTTCCTCCCACATTTAAAGACATGCAGGTCCTCAGCAGCTCAGCAGCACCCGCTGCTCGGTAGGGACAGAAACTGAGATAGAAGTCAGAAAGAGTGATAGAAGTCAGTCTCCAAACACAAGCAGCTACAAAAAACAAACAAAAAAAAAACACCAGAAATAGAAGCTCGATTTGTCGGTAGTCATTTTTAACAAAGAAAATGCCACTACGAGGATTAGCAAAGTCTCCGGTTCAACTCAGAACAGAATGAAAATGCTCCCACGGATGTTTACACCAAAAGATCGCTGATTTGTTCATTTCGCTGTCAATCAAAAAGGGATTCAGCCTCAGACAGATCATCCAATCATCATGCAGAAGCTGAGCGTCCGGGCCAGCCGAGGTCAGCCCACTGCCCCATAGACCCCCAGACACGCTGAGTGTCCGATGGGCGGGACAAAGCCCAGCATTTATCCAATGACTCGTCTCGTTTCGCTGCATGCTGTGTGTCGCTACACTGTTTAAAGCACTGTGAAGCTGCGGGTTTGAGTGAGAGGAAAGCCGCGTCGTTACCAGTGATAAGAAGCTGATTCTGAACAAAAGTTGAGCGCGTTTAGCGCATATTTAGTCAGTGACATGTACACACAACAGTATATATTTGATCACTTATTTTTTGACGTTTTAGGGGAAGCTGAGCTTCCCATGCAGTCTTAGAGCAATCGCCTCTGACTTTAAGACACCTAAAGCACTTTACACTAAACGAACGGCGCATTTCCCAAATAATGACAACAAACATTGTAATATTGGACATGCAAACCTACCTTTGTCTTGTTGTTTTTTCTCGTCTTCCAACTTCTTTTTTCTTTTCTCCGCTCCAGAGGGATAATTTCTTTTCTGAGACATGACTTACACTCACTTCTTTCCTAACGATTAGTCCATTGACCACCTGACCCAAGCGGTGCATCTAAATTTGCCCAACGGTGGCAGCAGCCAACAGGAGGCATCAATTAACCTAGTATTGGTATTTTGTCAAAATGAATTTATTTTTTTTGGGTGTAATACAATTTTGTTTAAATTATTCAATATTATTTTAATTTCATGTATATATTTACTTTTTTATCACAACGTCTCGGTGCTCTCAGGGCCCCCTGGTGGCGTGGAGGCCCTATGCGACCGCATAGTTGGCGTATGCCTTGGGCCGGCTCTGTATGTAAGGGCATACTTGGGTGATCCTTGACACTAGCTGATTACGGTGGCGTTGGGGTCACTTTCAAGGTCACGGGGATATTCAAAATATTGTCATTGCCACCCTTGTTAATGCGATATCTCAAGACTCAGTTAACAAATTTCATTCATAATTAGCATAAGGGTGTACTTGGGTAATTCCCCTACACTTTGTGCTACTGATTTGTGAGGACTGATGACTCTTGTTACTATTTGTTGGGATGATAAAATTGACTTATTTTAGGGTGGGAGTTTAATCAGTTTTCATTAAAAAAGGGGGAGGGCCAGCCCTGAATTAATGGATATTTGTCTATTTTTCTGGCCAGGTGGCGGCTCTGTTGGCCTGATTTCTGAACATATTTTAAACTGTCTTTAATTTTCAGGGGTGTTCAAGGTCATTTAGCTGACCTAATTACACCTTACGTACCGGCCCGGGCTCTGCATTCTTAGGGCACAGGACTACTTTGTGTCCCTAGGGTTAATAAAAAGTCTGCAAACCACAGAGCCTTTTCTTATTGTGCCCTTGTTTTCTGGAATGATCTCACTGCGGAGATAAAATCAGATTCGGTAGAGACATTCAAGTCCAGACTGAAGACACTTATGTTCTCCCTTACGTATGGCTAGCATACTACCATAGTATGGAATTATGCTTCCTATCCCTTTAACTCTTATTATGAGCAATGGAACAGGTCTCAGCCTCACTGTATCTAATTCATCTTAGTATTCTCTCTGTTTCCTCGTCAATTTACCACTAGTGAACTTGTACCTTAAGTATAGTTATTTTTGGTCGACCGATTCTGCTCTTTTTTTTTTTTTTTTTTTTTTTTTTTTTTTTTTTGGTCTCTGTCCGAGGCACTGATGACATTGTGCAAGTCTGACGGGTGTGCACCACAGGGTGCTGGATTGACCACGAGATGCCTTGACTGAAGCTGATGCAGCACACTGCAGTCTGTTTTTGGAATGTGACATGATGGATGGATGTTGGTTCCGCATCCCAGGGTGGTGGACGACCCTCTGCCAATGACTGCGTGGTCATCTCAATAATGCACTTTACTTTGATGCTATTCTAGTTTTGTTTCCTCTTTCTTCATTTTTGTAAAAACTTTGTGAAAACCTTTTCAAAAGACCTAAGCAGTGGGTCACCCCTCTGAGTCTGGTCTGCTTGAGGTTACTTCCTGAACATCATCAGAGGGAGTTTTATCTTACCACTGTTGCCTATGTGCTTGCTGTATGGCTTGGTAAGGTTAAACCTTTCTAGTGTGAAGTGCCTTGAGGCAGCTTTGTTGTGATTTGGCGCTGTGTAAATAACAAATTGAATTGCGTTGACAAAAATGAAGATTTGAGTTTGACGTTAGAAGTGCTTCTGTTTCTTATCTGTGACCTACTTGACCCAGTTACAGTGTAAAGGGTTTTTATTCTTTATGTATTAGCCTCGATGGTGTTTTGTAATCTTTTTGTCTCGTGTGGTGTGGAATAAAAGATGGACAGTACAGCAGTCCCTGTCTGTTATGAATGGCAGTGAGAGGGGTAGGGAACAAAAGAGGACAGGAAGTCTCTGGATTATAGTTTTCATAAAGACCTTATGTTTTGCATCTGAGGGTCATCACCAGCAGGTGTACAGCAGAACCTGAACAATTTATTTTCTGTGAAGAAATGTGGCACCACTTTGCCCGGTGTCGTGCACAGAGGGGCGAGGAGGGTGATGTAACCCTCCTATTGGATACAGGGGAGAGAATGTGGGTGAGAGGTTGAGGGGCATTCAGGGAGTCGAGTGAAAGATTTATTGAGCAAAGTGGATTCCTTGGCTTGGCCTCATGGGGGAGGGATGTCCGGCCTCTCTCCTCCTCAGCCTCACTCTTCCTCCTGCACCCCTTCCCTACCCACTCGCCACTGTTCCCACTGGACGAAAACATTGAGACTCAGTGTGACTGAGAGTAACCTCGCTGTCCATTTCTTTTAATTAAATCATTATTACTTCCTGGTGTCTCTCTCTAACCCCCCCCCCCCCCCCCCCAAACACACACACACACACACACACACACACACACACACACACACACACACACACACACACACACACACACACACACACACACACACACACACACACACACACACACACACCTTTCTGCACAGCTTGTGCCTTTTCTTCAGTTTTGTTGCTGTGCCAATCCTGTGGCTTTGTGTAGGTTTACAAGTGGATTCACTTATTCCTCGAATTTGGAAAATCCTACGTATACCCTCTGACATGCAGATAGTCCATCCCTTCCAGTTTGTTACAATGGAGACCCCATCGCACAACCATGGGGGGTCTCCGGTATCCCCCATTGTGAACAATCTGTACATGGAGCGGGTGGTGAAGACAGCCTTGACGTCTTTCACGGGCATCCCTCCCAGTCACTGGTTCAGATATGTCGATGACACATGGGTTAAAATCAAGCAACAGGAAGTTGAGGACTTTACAGAACACATCAACTCGGTGGACTCCAATATCAAGTTCACACGTGAGGATGCCAGAAACAACCATTTAGCCTTCTTGGACTGTGATGTTACGATTGGAGAGAACAGGCAGCTCCAAACAGGGGTTTACAGAAAACCCACTCACACTGACCAACATCTGCTCTTTGGCTCAAACCACCCCCTTGAACACAAGCTCAACAACTTGTCCGGAAAGCCCTCACAGTATGTGGGTACCCACGATGGACCCTGGACAAAGTGCAGAAGTCCCAGAGAACAAATAGACCAGATAGACACGAGACGGAGACAAGAAGAAGAGTGTCTCTCCCTTATTTAGCAGGAGTAGGGGAAAAACTACAGAGGATCTTCAGACAGCACAAAATCCCAGTTTACTTTAAACTGGTTAACACCTTGAGACAGAAATTAGTTCACCCTAAGGACAGGATCCCTAGTTACAAACAGAGCAATGTAGTGTATTCTATCAGATGTCAGGAAAACTGTAACGAACACTACATAGGTGAGAGTAAGCAACCTTTACACAAAAGGCTATACCAGCACCGCAGAGAGGGCGCCAGTGGACTTCAGTCTGCAGTTCATCTCCACCTTAAAGACACTAACCACACGTTTGAGGACAAGGAAGTTAAAATCTTAGCCAGAGAGAAGAAATGGTTTGAGAGAGGGGTCAAGGAGGCATTCTATGTGAAACAGTTGAAACCCAGCCTTAACCGAGGACGGGGTCTGAGACACGTTTTGTCCCCTGTTTACAATGGGGTACTCAGGTCAAAGCAGTTTCATTCTTTTGTTCATGGTAATGAGTCATTCACGTCATCAGGAGAGTCATCAAGGGAGCCACCAGGAGAGGGTACGTCCCATCATTAGGAGGGACAGCTGTCCTGTCATTAGGAGGGTAATAACTAGAGCACAATAGGTGCTAATTAGAGCTATTGTTTAGTCACTAGCCTATACCAGTCTGCCTCTCGGTAGGAGGGGTCTGGTTAGGTTTAAAACTCCGGCTTTTGTGGCTTCTGTTTATTCTTCTCTACAAGAGTCAAGACAGATGTCAGACTACCAGAGCAAGAATTTTAGCTGAGGAAGCTTCTGCGATTTGAAGCGAAATGTCCTCGCATCAAGCAACCCAGTCCAGTTGAAGATTCAAGCTCCTCTACTATGGAAACCACCTGGACAACTGAGAGCCTACACAGAAACTTTGCCATTCTGGTTATTCTTCTATCCATTTTGATGGTGGTTTTCCATTTTCTTCCACGCGTCTCTGTTTTTTTTTGTCCATTTTAAAGCATTGGAGATCATTGTAGCTGAACAGCCTATAATTTTTTGCACCTGCGTATAAGTTTTCCCCTCTCCAATCAACTTTTTAATCAAGCTACGTTGTTCTTCTGAACAATGTCTTGAACGTCCCGTTTTCCTCAGGCTTTCAAAGAGAAAAGCATGTTCAACAGGTGCTGGCTTCATCCTTAATAGGGGACACCTGATTCACACCTGTTTGTTTCACAAAATTGACAAACTCACTGACCGAATGCCACACTACTATTATTGTGAACACCCCCTTTTCTGCTTTTTTTACTAATAGCCCAATGTCATAGCCTTAAGAGTGTGCATATCATGAATGCTTGGTCTTGTTGGATTTATGAGAATCTACTGAATCTACTGGTACCTTGTTTCCCATGTAACAATAAGAAATATACTCAAAACCTGGATTAATCTTTTTAGTCACATGGGACTACAGTCTCTCTGCACAGCATGCCAGCAGTCGCAGTGATTACGTAACCCAAGGTGAGGCACAGCAGGCTGCTGCCTCACCGCACGTCTCAGTATTTGAACGGCAAATGTGAAAATTCAGTGATTTTGAATAAAAAAAATCTAAAACTGGCGAAGTTAAAAGGAAAATAACTTTATTGTATAAATCACTGGATAAATATAACCATTTAATTAATTTTTTTCACTTTACTTTTTTTTTTTTTTGTGCCTCACCTGTCTACCCTGACTGCACGTCTCTGGCTGGTGTACGGCTAATACGTTATGGGTAAATTTTGTATACATTAAGAGCATACTGATTAGGCATGGGCTGGTATGAGATTTGGATGGTATGATAACCGTGGCCAAAGATACAGCGGTTTTACGGTATTATGTATAGCTTTAAAATGTGCTTTAACAACATTATGGATTCAGGCGCAGTAATTGACACAATGTCTACCGCTACAAGTATGATACCACTGATAACTTTTAGAGAGAATACCAAAACGATAGTCTCTCTTTTAGACATGTAGCATCTGCCCCGTGGGAAACATGACTTACTTGCTTAGGGAGAAACGTGGCTGGAAAAACGTCCGGAAGTCCGGATGCTCAATACTTGGCCAAGCTTCACCAACAGAGCGCTTGGAATAGATGTATTTGTCCTTCTTGACATGTTTGTGGGAGAAATTTGGTCGACCACAAGCACGACTCGAGTCCACCGCTTGTACTTCTCAGTGGTTTCAAAGATTTTAAAGTTTACTCCTTCCATGTAATCCTTTGCGGGTATCTTGAATCGCTCAGAGTCCGACACAGACCATAGCTACGGTGCTTTGTTGCCACCGTTTTTGGTTTGAAGGCCTATTCCGTGGAAAATAAAACGAAAAAGCTGGTAACTTTTTCTATTAAATCCAGTCACAGTAGTGTCCAAAACTAACTAAAGATGAGCAGAGCGCATGCACTGATTCTTCTTCTGAAGGTTTTCAGAAGGCTAGGTGCCTCTTGTGGCACACTGCTGCCTCTCTCCTTGTGTGGCCAAACACTGCAATAGCAGAATTCTTCCACAGCAGCCCGGTTGGTGCAACAAGTCTATAAAAAAAATGTTTTAACTGTTTGATCTTGTTGCATTGTAAACACAACCCATCTAGGGATTTCCCAATTTAACCAGGTCCCGCCCAAGTCCAAATTGCTAAAAAGTCTAAGTAAAATAACTACAGGTTTTCTACCTTTTCCAGTATATATGTTTATAGTATTTACAGATGAATTCAAAGACAAAGAATGACGCCCTCCACTGTCACGCTCCTGTACAGAATGACCTAATTTTTTACATTTTTTTCAACATTTCTTTTTGACATGCAACTTCACCAAAATGAATGTTATTGATAAGCGATTAAAAGGCAAAAGAAAAAACTTTTTTAATTGAAATGTCTTTATTTTTAAACAATATATAGAACATATATTTAAAATAAATGATCAAACAACTGCATTCTTTGTCACACACGCTCCTCCAAGTACAATCTGGAAGTGATTTTTTTTAAAACTCTAATTATTTGCTTAACTTTAATTCATTGCTAACACCCCTGAGACATTTCTAACATCCAAATCATTCAGAGAGATGAGATTAAAACTTGTTCCACAACTCTGAGAGCAACACTGTCACAATAATATAATAAACAAGAACTGCTATTTTGCAATTGATAAAAACATTTTAAACAACTTTTTATCACAAATGTGAAATGTCAGATTTTAAAATATACTGATGATAGAAAAAACTCATTTTATTCCACTTTGAGGACACAGAAAAAGGTATAGTGCCTATAAAGTAAAAGTTGTTCAGAGTCTGAATATTGAGTGTACTTGTATTAACTATGTATTTGTTCTGTAATTTATGTTTGTAGCATGACCCAAGCAGAGGGTCACCCCTTTGAGTCTGGTCTGCTTGAGGTTTCTTCCTCAGAGGGAGTTTTTAATTACCACTGTTGCTCTGGGGGTTAGTAAGGTTAGACCTTACTTGTGTGAAGCACCTTGAGGTAACTCTGTTGTGATTTGGTGCTATATAAATGAAAAGAAATTGAAAAGAAATTGAAATTTATGAAATGGGTAGTTTAATCTGTCATATGTCCCCTCAACTGAGGGTAAAGCTACAACTCAGCCATTCATCATAACAACAAACAAACTAAAACCAGTTCTTTAACTTGAGCTGCCTGACCCTGCTACTCGGTAACTCACAAATTAAAATTAAGCTAAATGCAGGCAGGGGCTTAAAATACATTTTCAACATTTTTAGAGACTTTCTCATTTAGCTAACTATTTATTTTCTCTCAAGCACAAGTTATGATGCAGGAATGTGAGCATGTTCACTTTCCCAGGATCAAGCTTTGAGCGGTGAGGTGAGAGGATGTGTCCACTGGAACTGAACACCCCCTCTGAGGGCAATCTGGTGGCTGGGATGGAGAGATATTTTCTTGCTACATTGCTCACGAGGGGCAGGTCTTCCATATGTGTCTTCCACCATACCAGCGGGTCCACATCAGAGGGTATTGGAGTGTATGATAAATACGGCTTAATCTCCATTTTCACGCTTTCTCGTGGAGACACATCATTGGCGTTGCTGTTGACACTTGGATGCTTTGCTGATGTGACTTTTCTTTCAGCAAGGTAGATAGAGATCTGTCTTTCATCCCTGTGGCGGCAGAGGTGGTGGAAGAGCTGGTTCCCTGAGCCAGAGCGGTTGTGGGACCTGCCAGTTTCATAGCCTCATCTTCAGCAGACCAAATTACATCATCCTTGTTTTGACGAAAGTTGTTCTTGAAACGGGGATCAGCGGAGCAAGAAATGTCAGTTACCTTCTCGACTCTCTCACAAGAGTAACGTTGCTGCAGATCATCTTTCATTACCATTTTCATTTGTTTTGTTTGGGCATCATCTTCATCATTCACATTCAGTAGGCTGGTGATGTGTTCCATAACAGGCTTTAAAGATGAGAGAGAGAGGTCTTTGTTTCAGAGCCAAGTAAATCTATGAAGTCATTGAGAGGCCCCAGGAGTTGGCAGACCCTCTCCAAAGTTCATCACTGTCTTTTGGCATTAAATGCCATAAGGTCCTGTCTGCTGCAAGAACTGCACAGCATGCTTGTTGCTGTTCTAGAAATCTCTTGACCATTTTGAAAGTGGACCCTCATCTTGTCACAACATCATGGATAAGTGATTTTTTTTTTGGGCAATTTCTGGATTGCTTGCTGCTTCTTCAGTTCTTGTTTTTTTTTCCTAGCTACGAGAGAAACCGTGTACAAGATGCCTGCACACTTGTACAGCTGAGCCAACTTTGGGAATTTTTAATACTTTGACTATAGCTAAATTTAGATTGTGGCCAAAACATCCAAGCCACACATTGGGTTGGTCATGAAATGCTCTTTTCATATTAGCTGCATTGTCTGTTGTGATGGTCGACAGTCTGTCAGTTGTGATGTTCCACTCCTGCAACATGTTTTCAAAAAACTCCACGATGTGTTCAGCTGTGTGGTCCTCTGGGAAAAACAAAGTTTCTAGACAGAAGGACTTTAGTTCCCACTCAGGAGAGAGGAAATGCACAGTGAAGCTTATGTATGGTTCTCCACTACCACCATTGCTTGTCCACAAATCAGTTGTTGCAGAAACCCACACCCCTTTAGCCACTTGTTTCTGCACGTGAGCCTTGACCTCCGAGTACATCTTGGGGATTTCCTTCTTTGAGAAGGTTTTCCTTGATGGCACTTTATATTGTGGCACAGCTGTCTTCATCAGTTTTATAAATCCCGGTTTCTCTACAGCTTGAAAGGGCATCGTGTCTTTAGCGATGTAGTATGCCACAGCAGTGTCCAGGTTTTTAACAAGCTTTGTTGGTGCATAGGCCATTTGTTTCTCAAATGATTTGTCAGTTGTGAGTTTTTTTTTAGGATGGCAGTAGCCCTGGCAGCAGCAGGGCATCCATCCTAAAAAAAAAATTACAACATAAATGTGAATTTTAGCTACATTTGCAAGACATATGTAATACATGCTTATCTTAGTTGTTGTAGCATAAAAATAAAGTGTAGCATTAAAATAAAAAAGCAATACTATGTGTGACAAAATTAGATTTTTCTATTGAACTGTCTTCAAATTGAATTGTGCACATACAATTAGTGTTGAGTAGGCATGGGCCGGTGTGAGATTTGGACGGTATGATAACCATGGGCAAAAATACCGCGGTTTCATAGTATTATGTATAGCTTTAAAGTGGAGATGACACTTCAAAAATTAGGGAAAAAGTGGTATAAATAGCAAAATATACATATAGTATAGTAAGTTGAAAGTGTTTTTATTCATTATCACTGAAAAATAAAGTTTGTACAGCTTCTCAAAAGTGTGTTTATTGGAAAGCGCGCTTGCAGCGCTCCTTCAGCGGTCACGTGATGTGTTTACGTGCCGGGGCTGTGTTTACTACATAAGTTCCTTGACCATTTCAAGATTATTGTGAACATATTATTTGGGGTTGACATTTTATGGGTTCCTGTGAGCGGTGAGAACATGGAGACGGTAGAGGAAAGTGTCTGCTGTCGGGAGCAAATGCGTGTGTGCGAGCGGAGCGAGCGACAGCCTGACATTTTGTGCGTCACACAACACTGTGGCTTTCGATCAATCTGCCTGGACTTGAAAAGGCTAAAACCTTTCGCCCTTGTGTTTGTGCAATATGCTGCGACACACTGGTCAGGAATATCGACAAACAAGTCCCTGAGAGCTGTATTTAATCAAAGTTTCTGCTGCTAAACAAAGTGTAAACAACGGCCGCCAGGTGCACAAGCCGATACGGTCTACAGCCAGTGACGTATTTTAGCCTTGGTGCTCAGCGGGAAGCTGGTCACTGGGTGTGCATATTTTTCAGTGGCGGGACGTTCAAATGTTATATATAACGGGAGAACCGCGTACACTTTCCTAAAACATTTAGGTTGACCGAATTATATAACCTTTGTTACATGTAATAAGACTGTGTTTAAGTGTCATATCCACTTTAAAATGTGCTTTAACAACATTACAGCTATTTGCATATGAAGCGCGCATGATTCAGGCACACTGATTGACGCGATGTCTGCCGCTGTGAACACGATACCACTGATAACTTACGAGAAAATACCAAAATGATAGTCTCTCTTTTAGACATGTAGTATCTGCCCCGTGGGAAACATGACTTACTTGCTTAGGGAGAAACGTGGCTGGAATAAGGTCCGGAAGTCCGGATGCTCAATACTTGGCCAAGCTTCACCAACAAAGTGCTTGCAATAGATGTATTTGTCCTTCTTGACATGTTTGTGGGAGACATTTGGTTGACCACAAGCACGACTCGAGTCCACCGCTTGTACTTCTCCAGTGGTTTCAAAGATGGGATAAAGTTTACTCCTTCTATGTAATCCTTTGCGGGTATCTTGAATCGCTCCGCGTCTGACGCAGGCCATAGTTACGGTGCTTTATTGCCACCATTTTTGGCTTGAAGGGCTATTCTGCAGAAAATAAAACAAAAAAGCCGACTTGGTTCTTTTAGATGGAGGAAAAAGTTCAGCGCAGGCTTCGTGTCCTTCAGCCATAATGCAGAGCTCGCTAACATTAGCTGCCTGTTTTAAACGGAGGCAGAGGTGCACGCCAGTGGGAAGGGCAGCAGCGGCCGCCTCTGCTCTGCCTGTCAAGAATTCTCATAACTCGCTCATACCGTAGGGACGTTATAATGGAAAATTTTAATGGTTTTGATACCGTGGCTTTTTCATACTGTGGTGTTGTGTGGGCCGCTGAAGAGGAGGTACTGCTGGCCCACCACCACCAGAGGGCGCCCTGCCTGGAGTGCGGGCTCCAGGCACCAGAGGGCGCTGCCGCCTTACGGGAGCAGCCAGGGTGACAGCTGTCACCCATCACTGGACACAGCTGTTCCACTCAGCACGGAGGTATATCAGCAGGACGGCGTCTCCACCTCAGTGCCGAGATATCGCCTTAAGATTGAGGTAACCTTCTCTGCAAGCATATTCTGTATAATCTGATAAAACTTGTTAAACCTTTTCAGGACAGCTGACTACTGAAAGCTAATTACTTGGATAAGTACTCACCTTCCTGCTTTATTGTGACAAGAGGTGGAGGCGGCTTCTCCCCTCTCCGTTTACTGGGTGCTGTCGCATCCACACCTGTGTGTTTGTTGCTCTCTCCCGCCAGCAGTACCGGATCCGACGAGCGGAGGCAGTGGCCACCTGGGAATTCGGGACTTGGCGGTTCCAGTACTTCTGGGGTTCGGTGGCAGAGGAGATCTGGGTGGTTCCGGTTCGACTAGGACGGACGTCTCCTACCTTCGAGCCTGCCCACACGACACCAGCAGATTTCGGCTTAAACCCCAAATTATTGATTGTTGTATCGGTTGTGCTTGTTTCACAACAGTAAAACTTGTTATTCACCTTTCTCCATTGTCCGTTCATTGCGCCCCCTGTTGTGGGTCCGTGTACCTACACTTTCACAACACTGTGGTATACCATGAAACTGGCCCATGTCTAGTGTCGAGTACTAATTAGATAAACTAAATGTGTAATAAGTAGACTTTTTATTAACTATTTTTAATAAAAAGCCAACTTAATGTTATTTACCTAAAGTTTTTTTTTAAATAAAATTGGTTAAGGGTTAATGCCTGAGCTAAAAGAAAAACTGTAAAATATTGACAGCCCATGACCACGTGTAATTGCTCTGACAATGTCATGGAGAAATACATTCTGTTTAATCATTTGAGTGACTGAAGATGAGAGCTGTTCAGTCTTTTGTGAACTCTGTGTGGGTTGTGTAAACTTTACATGCACCTGTAGCTGCCTGCCTCTGTCAGAATCACACGGAGCAAAGTTAGGAGAGTAGCTGTCAAGTAGAACATAGTGTAAAATACGAGTTGATTAGTTGGGGAGGTGATGGTTTAGTGGTTCAGGCGTTGGGCTTGAGACCAGAAGATCCTCGGTTCAAAGCTCATCCTGACTGGAAAATCACTAAGGGCCCTTGGGCAAGGTCTTTCATCCCCTATTGCTCCCGGTGTGTAGTGAGTACCTTGTATGGCAGCACCCTCACATCGGGGTGAATGTGAGGGATTATTTGTAAAGTGCTTTGAGCGTGTGATGCAGATGGAAAAGCGCTATATAAATGCAGTCCATTTAGCATATAACAATGGGTGATGTTCTCATATATGCGCAACCAAATTTGGTGTGCTGCCATTGTCCGCCAGCGTGGTTTGCATGTTGGGCGACCTCCTTCCTTCAGTTCGTTGAAGTCTGCCTTTTTATGGTAGCCAAAGTAATCCCATACAGCTGACTTGGTCCTTTTAGACGGAGGGAAAGGTTCAGTGCAGGCTTCGCCTCTTTCAGCCATGATGCAGAACTAGCTAACATTAGCTGCCTGTTTGTAAACAGAGACAGAGGTGCGCATCAGGGGGAAGGGCGGCAGTGGCTGCCTCCGCTCTGCCTGTCAAGAATTCTCATAACCCGCTCATACTGTGCACGCTTGAGGGGAGGAGCAAGATGGCACCTGTGTGTTTGGCATGCCATGAGCCCTGTCTATCCTGCTCATCAGTTTTTTTTTGTTGTTTGTAGCTGTTTTTTTGTTTTTTTTGCTTTGTGTGTTTTGCTGGGACATCTCTGCTTTGGTCTCTCTTGGAGATTAATGCTCTTTATGAGCCGTTACTATCGTCTGGGTCTGGGCTGGGAGGGCTGTGCCGCCTGTGTTCGCAGAGGTCCACTGCACCTGCTCCGTTTTTCTTGTGCTCCTCTCTGGAGGAGACACTTCAGAAGGCGCGGAAAGCGGAGTGGTGCGTTGGTGAAATTTAAGTCCTAACTGGCAGCCTTCACTAGAGGGTCTGATCTTCACCTCCTCTGGGATGGACGATATTCATGGGCATGGGGGCGCGCGCTGCGCACAAGAGGCTGCTGAATTTGTCCTGTTGTTCCTGGACCGTCCTCTCTGATGATCGGACTGGCTCCGCTAAATCTGTGCCTGTCCTTGCTGCAGCTTCCTGTTGCTGCCTCTTGCCAGGCTGTGGAGTTTTTACTCCAGTGCTGTCGGCTACTGACTTGCAGACGCACTGTTTCACCTGAGCTCCTTCGGCCGCTGAAACACGCTGCATCACTGGCTGCTGAGGAGCTGAATCTCCGCATGACTTCACTAAAACCTGCTGATCCCACCGAGATCCTTAGCTTGTGTCTCATTAACATCAGATCAGTGTCTCTGAAGTCATTGCTGGTTAATGACTTAATTGTGGATCATCGCCTGGATATGCTTGGATTATGTGTGACCTGGCTTAAATCCACAGCTCTCCTTCCTTTGTGTACTGATAAGACTGAAATGATGGTTCTTGGTCCAGCAAGCCCTTAGCCTAGGTTCGTGTGTTATACATCATACTGACAAAGTGAGGAACCTTGGGGTAATTTTTGATCCTATCTTGTCCTTTGACCTCCATATAGGGACATCACGAGGACTGCTTTCTTTCATCTCAGAAATATAGCGAAGATTCGTCCCATCCTGTCTATGGCTGATGCTGAAACTCTGATTCATGATTTTATTTCTTCCAGATTGGATTATTGTAATGCTCTGTTTACCACAGTCCTGCATCAGGGGTCTTCAACTGGTTCAAAATGATACTGCCAGACTTCTGACACGAAGATGAAGGTTTGACCACATTACGCCGGTTCTGGCGTCCCTTCACTGGCTTCCGTTCTCTTTGAGATCAGATTTTAAAGTGTTATTATTGGCCTATAAAATTGGTCATGGACTGCGTTCACAGGGTGCAGGTCTATTGTGCGTCCCTAGGGTGAATAAAAAGTCAGCAGGTTACAGAGCCATTTCTCACTGCGCCCCAGCTCTGTGGAATGATCTGCCTGCACAGATCCGACAGTCGGATTCTGGGTGGACTTTTAAGATTAGATTGAAGACACACTTTTCCCCCCTGTTTTATCATTAGTATTTTATTGTGTGTCTTCTTTTATTCCCTTTATTTCTTTTATTTCTTTTACTTATTTATGTTTTAAATTTTTGTGTTTTTAATCTTAATTCATTTTATTCTGCCTTTTAAATTATGTTTGTGAAGCGCTTTGAGGTGACTTGCCATGATTTGGCACTATATAAATTAATAAATTTGATCCCTACTCCGGATAAAGCGGAAGAAAATGGATGGATGGATGGATGGATGGATGGTATAACAGAAAATTTTAGTGGTTTTGATAGTGGCTTTTTCATACCGTGGTATACTGTGAAACCGGTTATCGGCCCATGTCTAATACTGATATATGGAGAGTACATCGAAAAATTTTAGGTATGCACAGTATTTTCGATGTATGCCAGGTCATAAGTTGTAGATAAGTTATTCATAAGTCGAAATACGTCCATTGATGCTGTCTGTTGATTGTCTAAAAAACTGAAAGGTGTAGTCCTCATGTGAACAGTTCAGACTGTTACAGATATTAAAACCATTCATGCATATAATATAAAGTCTTAATCTTACCTGTTTGTTTCAGTTGGATTCATCATCACAGCCTGATGAAAACTTATCAACATAGAGTGTCCTGATTTTGGAAAACGACATCTGAAAATACTTAAATTTCTTGTCATGGCCGGAGAACATCATTGGGCCGCAATGGAAACAAGCGTTTATGCTTTTTTGTGTTACCCAGTATATTTATGTACCCATGTTTATATAATACATTTTTATACTGTATTACTCTACACGTTTACATTTCATATGAATAAAAATCAATCAATCAATCAGAAACGTACCATTTTAAAAGAAGTACCTCTGTGTTTTGTTCGTTTCTCAGCCTGAACCAGAGGACGCGGTGCTTTGTCCCACAACAACAAAATTAACTTATTTTAAAAGCTGAAAGAGTCACAGCGCCTGATTCATTCAAGTCAGCAATTACCACAGACAATCAATTCTTGAGCATTCTGCACGCATTGCATATAAATCCCACAATCTACCAAGACAAAAAAAACAAACAAACAAACAAACAAAGAGCAATCTGAGTTTTCTGACATCCACCATTCCAGATCCAGAACACCTCCACAATTCAGTAGAGTCTTCCATGTCCCAATGTCTATCTGTGGTGCAAATTTTGTGAGAAACCGTGAAGTATACTCAACAAAAATATAAACGCAACACTTCTGGTTTTGCTCCCATTTTGTATGAGATGAACTCAAAGATCTAAAACCTTTTCCACATACACAGTATCACCATTTCCCTCAAATATTGTTCACAAACCAGTCTAAATCTGTGATAGTGAGCACTTCTCCTTTGCTGAGATAATCCATCCCACCTCACAGGTGTGCCATACCAAGATGCTGATTAGACACCATGATTAGTGCACAGGTGTGCCTTAGACTGCCCACAATAAAAGGCCACTCTGAAAGGTGCAGTTTTGCTTTATTGGTGGGCGGGATACCAGTCAGTATCTGGTGTGACCACCATTTGCCTCATGCAGTGCAACACATCTCCTTCGCATCATCCGTGAAGAGAACACCTCTCCAACGTGCCAAACGCCAGCGAATGTGAGCATTTGCCCACTCAAGTCGGTTACGACGACGAACTGGAGTCAGGTCGAGACCCCGATGAGGACGACGAGCATGCAGATGAGCTTCCCTGAGACGGTTTCTGACAGTTTGTGCAGAAATTCTTTGGTTATGCAAACCGATTGTTCCAGCAGCTGTCCAAGTGGCTGGTCTCAGACGATCTTGGAGGTGAACATGCTGGATGTGGAGGTCCTGGGCTGGTGTGGTTACACGTGGTCTGCGGTTGTGAGGCTGGTTGGATGTACTGCCAAATTCTCTGAAACGCCTTTGGAGACGGCTTATGGTAGAGACATGAACATTCAATACACGAGCAACAGCTCTGGTTGACATTCCTGCTGTCAGCATGCCAATTGCACGCTCCCTCAAATCTTGCGACATCTGTGGCATTGTGCTGTGTGATAAAACTGCACCTTTCAGAGTGGCCTTTTATAGTGGGCAGTCTAAGGCACACCTGTGCACTAATCATGGTGTCTAATCAGCATCTTGGTATGGCACACCTGTGAGGTGGGATGGATTATCTCAGCAAAGGAGAAGTGCTCACTATCACAGATTTAGACTGGTTTGTGAACAATATTTGAGGGAAATGGTGATATTGTGTATGTGGAAAAAGTTTTAGATCTTTGAGTTCATCTCATACAAAATGGGAGCAAAACCAAAAGTGTTGCGTTTATATTTTTGTTGAGTGACATAATCCTTCAAAGCCTAAATAAAGTGAAATCCTGATCCATTATCCTGATCCGGATTACCTTCAAAATTCAGTGGAGTCTTCTATGGCCCCATATCTGTCTGTGCAGTAGTTTTGACATAATCCTGTTAAAAGTCAGACAGGCAGAGACAAATAAATGCAGATGATTTTATTACATCCTTGGCAGAAATAATAAAATTTAAACAATGTTAAATTACTCTTTTTGGCCTTTGTGGGGAGCAGAGAGGCCACATGACAGCGTACACATGCTAAATGTCATGCTTGCCAATATTTACGTGTTCTGCTTGGTAGAAAAAAAAGGGTTCTGGTGGTGGTGGAAATGCAAACCAAGCCAGACGTAAATGTTCCAACCCGTAGTATACCGGGCAGTACCAACCCGAATCGGTGGGTGGAAACAGGGCTGTCAGCATACAGTAGTGTTCAGAATAATAGTAGTGTTATGTGACTAAAAAGATTAATCCAGGTTTTGAGTATATTTCTTATTGTTACATGGGAAACAAGGTACCAGTAGATTCAGTAGATTCTCACAAATCCAACAAGACCAAGCGTTCATGATATGCACACTCTTAAGGCTATGAAATTGGGCCATTAGTAAAAAAAAAAAAAAAAAAAAAGTAGAAAAGGGGGTGTTCACAATAATAGTAGTGTGGCATTCAGTCAGTGAGTTCGGTTTTGTGGAACAAACAGGTGTGAATCAGGTGTCCCCTATTTAAGGACGAAGCCAGCACCTGTTGAACGTGCTTTTCTCTTTGAAAGCCTGAGGAAAATGGGACGTTCAAGACATTGTTCAGAAGAACAGCATAGTTTGATTAAAAAGTTGATTGGAGAGGGGAAACGTATACGCAGGTGCAAAAAATTATAGGCTGTTCATCTACAATGATCTCCAATGCTTTAAAATGGACAGAAAAAACAGACGCGTGGAAGAAAACGGTAAACAACCATCAAAATGGATAGAAGAATAACCAGAATAGCAAAGGCTCACCCATTGGTCAGCTCCATGATGATGAAAGACAGTCTCGAGTTACCTGTAAGTTCTATGACAGAAGATGCCTGTGTGTAACTAATTTATTTGCAAGAATCCCCCACAAAGTCCCTCTGTTAAATAAAAGAAGAGGTTACAATTTGCCCAAGAACACATCAGCTGGCCTAAAGAGAAATGGAGGAATATTTTGTGGACTGATGAGAGTAAAATTGTTCTTTTTGGGTCCAAGGGCCACAGACAGTTTGTGAGACGACCCCCAAACTCTGAGTTCAAGCCACAGTTCACAGTGAAGACAGCGAAGCATGGTGGTGCAAGCATCATGATATGGGCATGTTTCTCCTACTATGGTGTTGGGCCTATATATCGCATACCAGGTATCATGGATCAGTTTGGATATGTCAAAATACTTGAAGAGGTCATGTTGCCTTAAGCTGAAGAGAACATGCCCTTGAAATAAGATAAGATAAGAAAAACCTTTATTCATCCCTCAATGGGGAAATTTCAGTGTCACATCGCAGCATAGAACAGTAGGAAATGGGTGTTTCAAAAAGACAATTACCCCAAGCACACTAGTAAACGAGCACAATCTTGGTTCCAAACCAACAAAATGAATGCCTCGCAGATGTGAAGAAATCATGAAAAACTGTGGTTATACAACTAAATGCTAGTTTAGTGATTCACAGGATTGCTAAAAAAGCAGTTTGAACATAATAGTTTCGAGTTTGTACCGTCAACAGCAGATGCTACTATTATTGTGAACACCCCTTTTCTATGCTTGGTCTTGTTTGATTTATGAGAATGTACTGAATCTACTGGTACCTTATTTCCCATGTAACAATAAGAAATATATTCAAAACCTGGATTAATCGTTTTAGTCACATAGCACTACTGTTATTCTGAACACTACTGTACACTCGCTAAATTGTCAAGGTGTGACAGCTGCATAACTTATTTGGCACACTTTTCATTCCTCTCCATACCCTGGCTAAATCCTCATGGCGTGACAGGGCCCTTACTAGGCATTGTTTCAGCCTGGAGAAAAAAGGAAAAGGGTGAGATCCAGATTATAGGATGATGTGGTAATATTTGAGCCACTGAAGTGCATCCTGGGTTGGTTGACTTGTGCGTGCGTGCATGTATGCATTGTACAAGCATTGTCATGCTGAAGAATTCCTCCTTTTCCCGGACAAAGCTGTTTCAAGTGTGACTGCAGGTTTTGCAAAGTGTCCGTATTGGAGTTCATCTACCCTTAATTAATGCTGTGCATCTGTGGCTGTTACATGGTTACGCACTATGGGCCTGGGCATGCAGACTCATCGTGGCTGAATTGTTGGCCTTCAAACTCCTTCCCCGCCTCCTGCCTGCACTGACATTCACTAAGGCATCACCATAGACGACACTCATTCATCAATGAATGTCCGTGGCTGCACAACCCTTCTCCATGAGGCATTCAGTACATTATTTAAAATGCATGTCCATGTACGTCTGCATTTTTTGCTCACACCTGAAATTACTACCTGTAGGCAAAAACCAATATTTATCGCTTTGGTATCTTGCTTGTTAATAAAATAATCAAATTGGGGCAGAACTTTGCAGATGATCCCTCTGTCTGGTTGTTAAGCTGTGAAGTAACACATCACGTGATAAATCTGTTTACAGAACCAAAGACCTGCAAGTTTACAATTAAAGTTACGTCTGTATGATCCTTTTAAGGATCTACAGTTTAACCCTCTGGGGTCCGAGGGCATTTTTTTTGGACAGTTCACTTGCTTGGCATAAATGTTTTGTTATTGCTGTTAACAGCTCTCCCTGCATCCCACAATCAAGTTTTATGTCTCTATTTTTTCAGGACAACCTGTGCTTTCATTATATATATGCATTTGTTGTGTTTTATAAGTGTAATAAAGGTTTACAATCAAAAATAGGCAAAGAAAAAATAAAGCGAAAAATAATTTTTCACACATTTTTTCAAAACACACAGCAAACTATAATAAACAACTGTTTTGACACTTTATAAAGGTAATTTGAGGTCTTGTGTGAAAGACTGTACAACAAAAAAGGTTCAAACAATAAACACATGCACATTTTGAACAATATATACAAAATGGTCTGTGCGTTTTGTTGTCTTTATCTCAAAGCAATTTCTGTCTGCTATTACACAAAGGTTACATCACAAACTTCTACTGTGTTTTGGAGTGTTTTGTGCTGCTCCTAAAGCAACTTTCATTCACACTTTGGCCCACTTTGGCTCCTTACAGTCGGAGGAGTGGCTCTCCCCCTTGCTCCATTGATATGGTAAACAGTGCTTTATGCTGAGAAAGCAACAGAATTATCCAGTAACATTCACATGCAAACTAGTGGAGCAATCCTGATAGTTACACACTCTTTGTTTGAGCACTTGAGATTGTCATCGGAGGCTCTCCGTCCGCTTCACTGATTGCTGTGCGTAATGGCGCAGGGTGCATGTAGACCAATAGTATGTACTCATTGGGGCACCAAGGGGGCTATTCACACGAGCAATCTAGTAACACATTACTCCTGAAAACGATCTTTGGCTTTTCACATGAGGTAAATCTGCCATACGATTGGATTTTGGAAAACCATGTGACGGTGATCCAATTCCGATTGGACACTCACATTGCGCACGTCATCACACA
Organism: Thalassophryne amazonica; assembly: GCF_902500255.1. NCBI lineage: Eukaryota > Metazoa > Chordata > Actinopteri > Batrachoidiformes > Batrachoididae > Thalassophryne > Thalassophryne amazonica. The sequence goes on from NC_047107.1 coordinate 34,601,483, forward strand.
TCTTTCGGACCCGGCACCACGAGGGGGCGTTTGGGGGCGACGCCCCCTCACGTCATCAGCCCCACCCCCTCAGATGTGAAAAATAAAAAAGAAAGAAAAAGAAATACTGGAAAATATAGCAAAATATTAGTTAGTCAATATTATTATCACTTTACCGGGGCATTGCTGGGCCGGTATCGTAGATTTACGTTGACGGTACCTGGCTATACCCGCCCGCTATGCGTAACATAACACATAAACAAATCACGTCATAGTGCGTGCAGCCCAAGAACTGTCCGCAGAGGAAAAGATGAAAATGCGAGAAGTGTGTTTTAGTCCCAGTATGGATATTCCGGATGATTTTCTCATGGATAGTACGACAATGAACAGCAGCTAAAGCAGCCAGGTTGATGAGGACGCACTGGCTAAATTGGAGAGCAGCGCGCGCCAGCTAGCCGACACAACAAAAGTTAAGTGAGCCAACTTTTTATGTACGCGTTACATGTTGTGTATCTCAGTAAAAAGTGATAATAATGCAAATAACATGCTGTTGTCGTGCGGTATGCATTTTCTTAGTCCCTCCGTTCACGGCCAGTCGCCTGCAATGACAGATATTAAAGTTATGTATTGTTGTAAACATATCTACATGGAAGGTTTATCTTTAACCTGTTGTGTGACTGTCATGCCCAGTTGCGCTGTGTTTGCGCTTGTGATGTAGCGCTGTATGTGGGGTTAATCTACTGTCTCGTGTCGTTTCTCAGATCAGTTGTTGGTTTGGTTTTGTGGTATGCAGGAGATCACTTGACCGAGGGTCTATACGTTCAATTAATAATTAAAAAAATACTGTCATCACTCTTTACTCTTACTCAGTCAGTCTCTTACAATGGTGTAGCCTAAATACACGAGCGTTCCAGGAGCGCACCCAATTCATTACGCACACTCAGAGGCACGTCCCCTCCGGTGCGCACTTTTTTTGGGGGGGGCGACCCCGCCAACCTGTGATAAACTCATCGCCCCCTTAATATTTTTTTTCTGGCGCTGGGCCTGACATCTTCTATGAGGAGTACAAAGATGGCCGATGGGTGGTTCGAAAGTCCACGGAGTTAACTTTTCAGCAAAAAAAAAAGTAAGTTTCTATCTCATATCATTAAAAAGTTATTTATAATTTAGTAAAGCTTGGTCTTAGCCGTCATATACGACAGCGTCGGCCCCAGAGGGTTAAGTTTAGTTCATGTTTACAGTGTGCGCAAACCTGCGTCCCTCCCTTCTAAGACTCCGCCTCTGCTAACCGCATTCGTCTGTTTCTAAGGTAAGAACACTTAATAAAACTTTTTTCTTTTACTTTATATATTTTATTATGCACAGGTAAAATATACATGTCTGTTTATTAATATGACATTTTTTTTCATAATTTAGAGTGATTTGGGGATGTTTTACAAGGCTGGAATGGATTAAAATTATTTTAGTTATTTTCAATGGGGGAAATTTGTTTGAAATATGAGCATATTACTTACGAGCTTGGTCACGGAAAAAATTAAACTCGTAAATCAAGATTCCACTGTACTTGTAAAATGTAATTTTTTTTTTTTTTTATGCTTTTCATCACGTTAATAAGAGACTGCATCCATGAGACCCTCAAAACTTGCTAAAACAAATATTACCAATGATCTGTGTCTGCTACGTTTAACCTGCGTGGAATTTAATAAACGCAAACCGAATTTCAGACATCTTATACTCGTATATATTACTCTGGAACAAAGAGGACAAACAGTGTTGTAAAGGACAATAAACGACGTTAAAGTGCAAACTTCACTTTCCCCCCGAACGACATGAACAGGAAGTGATTGCAGCTTACAGCAGCTCCCATTGAAAATCACGGAGAAACGACCTGAGCTTCTGGCAATGTCTAAAAACCCAGTTAATATATCCAGGAAAGTTTTAGGCACAATATACAAAGAGTTTTATTTTGCGATGTTAATGCTGTTGTCCGTGTGCAACAGTTTAAGTGCAGCCTGATCACAGCGTCTCAGTGCAGTTCTCAGTGTTAATAACAGCGCGCCTTTTTTGTTTGGAGCCGGAAGTTGAAAATCACATGATGCATTACATCACACTTAACAACTGGATAGCTTTTGTCATCATCATGGCAATCCCTCTATGACAAAGAAGATTGTCTTGTGATCGATTCCTGAATGAGATGGTGGACGTGGAGATGACTGAACAGACCCAGTCTTGATGCACACTGTTTCTGACAGATGCTGAACATGGTTGCTGTGGGAAGCTTCTGCGGATCAGGTTCTTCTTCCTCCTCTTCTCCTGTGTTGTTAATCTGCATTTTTGGAAGACTTTCAATTTCATGTGTATCATTGCTTGCCAGCTGCCTCCTTCCCTCACTTGTTCTTCCCAGGTCTTCCAGTTGATAGAGCAGCTCTTGACATGCCAGTCCAACGTATTGCTTAATTTATTACCACCCTTGAAAAATGTCAGCTACCTATTTTATAAACACTACCCAATTTAGAGCCCGTGGATCCCCACAGGCAACGCACTAGTCTGTGTGTCTATATATATATATATATATATATATAGACACACAGCAGACTAAAATAGTTTCCTGGCATGCGGGTCGAGGGTCAGAAACTGTTTAGTCATTATGATCTTGCAACAGAAATTGTCTCATGGTGTCCTGTTGCTTTATTTTAACCTGCCAGTACCAAAATTATATATTCTTTTCAGAGGAGGCCAATTTTGTTCATGTTGGTGATATACGAGGTCTGTCCAAAAAGTTTTTTTCAAAAACTATATGGATTTGAATCACGTGTGATTGCATCAGCCAAGCTTGAACCTTTGTGCGCATACGTGAGTTTTTTCACGCCTGTCGGTTGCGTCATTCGCCTGTGAGCAGGCTTTGAGTGAGCACTGGTCCACCCCCCTCGTCGGATTTTCATTGTCAGGGAAATGTCTGAATGATTTGGAGCTTTGCTGCATCAAATTTTTCCAGAAACTGTGAGAGACAGCCAGGTGGACACCATTCGCTAAATTCAGATGGCTTTCAGGGACGATTTTATGGGGATTACACAGATTGAGGAGTGTTACAGCCGGTTTAAAGACCGCCCACAGCGGCTGAGAGCGCGCCGCGTTACGAGCGGCGATCGACAGGCTCAAATGACCAGATCATTTCCAAACTGAACGCTGTGTTCATCCGGGACGTCGTCTGACTACCACAGAAATGGCAGAAGACGTGGACATCAAGACTTTTTCGGCACATTCCACTGTTACAGGAGTTTTTGTCATGGAAAGAGGAGCGGAGGAATGCGCCACCGTGACTACAGATCCGTGGCTACAACGCTGACTGCAAAGAAAGTGCTGCTCGCCTTTTTCTCCAGACTTCGAGCCTGGAGCCAGAGCAGCGCTGAGCTTAACTTCATGTGGTGTGATCGTTTTAGACAATGAAATTGATAAAAACAACTGTAGTTTTGTCATTCCCTTAATTTGCCCGTGCTGCAACCAGGTTTTGTCGCCTCCATTTGTTTGTCACAATACAATAAATAAAGAGGTACATTTAAAAATCTGACAGATTAGGCGTGTCTTATTAATTGAGCAAGCAAATATCCACATGTCAAGAATTATTGACATGTGAAAAGAGAATACAGTTGTCCCTCGCTATAACGCCGTTCACTTTTCGTGGCCTCGGAGTCTCACTGGGTATGTAGTACAATTTTGCATGCCTTTTTTTACAGTGTTCTGTGTTCTGCGTATCTGTTTATAAAAATCTTCTCGCCCAGAAGAGAAAAGAGCACCAACAACTACTCATAACTGTGTTTGTCACTCGGAAATACACACCTGCTGCAGCGAGGTGTGGTGGAAAAAGGCGTGGCGGCGCTGCACGACGAAGAGGCCCAATCTGTGACATACCTGCGAGTCACTATTAATAATTTATGTGTTCGACCTCGTTCGTTGATCGTTAAAATTAAATTCATTAGTTCTAAATGCCATCATAATTATTTATAAGAATATGTTCTATTTTTGTTTCTCAAACAAATGTTTGGGCCTGGAAACAGTTTTTCCTACTGTTTGGACTTTGAGAGTGTTTACACACAAGAGAAAAGTGAGAGATTGTTCATGCCTGATTGTGAAGGTGTATAAAGTGTGTTTACAGGGGTTTTACAGCTTTGAAACGTCTATAATAATTGTAAAAAATGAGGCTGACTACGTCGCGGTTTCACGTATTACGGGCTATTTTTTAGAGCGTAACTCCAGCGATAAACGAGGGAACACTGTAACACTTTATTGATCATACTACAAAACAATTGATGCGACGGCCACTTTTGACACTCTATTGGCACGCGTCATGATTGGTGGAGTTCTTTTTCTTTGCCGTCTTCCTGGCTTCCATGTCGTAAAATGAGGGTGTGTCTGAAGCGGAGTCTGAATATTTATGGGCGTGTTTATTATAATTACGATCGTTTCCACCCGCCGCATTTATCAAGGTCACGTCAGGCGTACGCCAGAAATGGGCAGGTGCGCACTGCTTGATACATGTCACGGCAACTTTGGTATATTTCAAGTTTACACCATAAATTTACGCCACAAGTGCGCAACTTTGATACATGAGGCCCAATGACACTAAACTGAAATAAATCATTCAACAAAATAAAAGTAAGTTCCAATGGAAAGAGTGGAGCAGCCAGCTCAATGAGACAGGAGATGGACTACCAATATGTGGACCTGGGTTTGATTCCTGGTAGTCACACTGTGTGTGTGTGTGTGTGTGTGTGTGTGTGTGTGTGTGTGTGTGTGTGTGTGTGTGTGTGTGTGTGTGTGTGTGTGTGTGTGACTGTATATCCCTTGATATCACACTTTATTTGCATTGTCTCAGTCCAGTGAGTTGTAAATGGGTACCAGCCATCACTGGGAAAGTAACCTGCAATGGACTGGAGTCCTGTTTGAGGAAGTCATAGACTCTCATCCACTTCATGCTGCAGTATCAAGGGATGAGCATTGCCTCATGGACTGCATAGAACTTACTACATTACTAATGTAAAAATGAAAACCTCAGGGACCTTTGGTAGCTGTTCCCATAAATGATCTGTTTGCAGTCTTGAGGTGCACTGACACGAGCATGCCTGTGACTCACGGCTGCCATGTGTTCTGCGCTGTGTGCTTTGTAAATAAAATAATTATTTTGTGGCAGATTAATCATTTTTTTCTGTAAATTGGCCGTTGAAAACTGCTCGAATTGCATCCTGAATCACAGAGGAGGCTGCAGCTGAAGCCGTTCACGCGCACACCTAACTACCCGCAGAAAGCATTTTGCGGTGTATAAAAGGTAATTATTTGTCATGTTTACATTGTCATGGCTTGATAAAACAGTTGTGTTCTTTCCTTCTTGTGTGCAGCTGTTAAAGTATGTTTATAACAGATTTAACTTCTTGTTATAATCGTTCAGATGAGCTGCACTCTGATGCGATCCACTGACGTCACCACTCACTCTGTTCACTTCTTTACTCCACTTGATCAGCTGCACGTCGTGTTGGCGATTAGATCACGCCACGTAGCACGACATTTGTGCGTGAAAGATTTTTTTTTTAACGTTTCAAAATTCTCTATGCGCAATAGAACGCACGGGCGCCCCTCTTGTGTCCTGTCTGCACCAGTTGAAGACGAGTTTACTCTCCAGCACGACACAGTTCATCCTAGTGCGTGAGTCACAGGCATTCTTGTGTCAGTGCACTTTTAGACACTTTAGTGTTAACCCTGTGCCATATTTTGTGCAGAGATTATATGCTGTTGACATGCCTTTGTGCTATGTGCTTGAGACTGTGTGCTATGGACTGTCAAAATCTGGTTTGTCACTGGATTTACACTGTTATCTGGATCCACACAAAAATACATATGTTTGTGGGCAAAAAAAGCATTTGTTTTTGTTTTTAATTTTGGTGCTTATACAGTTTATCATAAAGTGACAGAAAATTCCCCATCTTGACATTGGCACCATATTTGAAAGCATGAATTCTACAGGTAGAGTATGAGAAGTGCAGAAGTACTGTACATCAAATGTTGGTATAGGTGATGGGAAGAGTTTCAGATCCCTTAGTTTAGGGCTAATTAATTGGATCGTGTGGAGGTCGTCACATCTTGACAATCAGCCAATCAGAGAGATTCTGTCTCCTGTACCTCTAGCCAGTGCCTAAGATTTTTTTATTATTATTTCTTTTTTGAAGTGGTGACTGGTACAGGGCATTTCTGTGCATGCCCACTGTGGTAGTACTGAGTGTGTGGTGCTCCAACACCCTGAGTAGCTATAACAAAGCCCAATTAGTATTAACAATGTGTTTCAGTACATAAAACATAGAGAGACAATAGAGCCATAAATGAGAGCTTTAATAAATTTTGGTGGGCATGTTTGGATTACCAATACGAGGTCTGTTAGAAAAGTAACGGACCTTTTTATTTTTTGCAAAAACTATATGGATTTGAATCATGTGATTGCATCAGCCAAGCTTGAACCTTCGTGCGCATGCGTGAGTTTTTTTCACTCCTGTCGGTTGCGTCATTCCCCTGTGAGCACGCCTTGTGGGAGGAGTGGTCCAGCCCCCTCGTCGGATTTTCGTTGTCAGGAAATTGGCTGATCGACTGCCGCTTTGCTTCATCAAAATGTTTTCAGAAAGTGTGAGAGACAGCCAAGTGGAAACCATTTGGAAAATTCAGATGGCTTTCGGTGAAGATCTTATGGGGATCACAAAGGTTAAGGACAATTACAACTGGATTAAAGACGGCCCACAGCGGCAGATGGCGCACCAAGCGGCGATCGACAGGCTCAGACGACCAGATCATTTCCAAAGTGAACGCTTTGTTGATCCGGGACGTCGTCTGACTACCAGAGAAATGGCAAGACAGTTGGACATAGCACTTTTTCGGCACATTCCACTGTTACAGGAGTTTTTGTAATGGAAAGAGGAGCGGAGAAATTCGCCAGGGAGCCACTCATGGTGCGGGACGAAAGCACCTCCGTGTTGGTCTCACAGGACAAGCCCTAACATGCCCAGCTCTTGCACCATTCAGAAAATTCAGACGGCTTTCGGTGGCTTTTCAGTCGTGTGACTATCCGAGAAATTATGGACGAGCTGGACATGCCACAACATGTCCTGTGAGGCTTCATCACGGCGTTGTTTTTGTTCTGTGCCCTGCGCCTCCGTCCCGACGTGCGAGGGGGCTGGACCACTCCTCCCACAAGGCGTGCTCACAGGCGAATGACGTAACCGACAGGCATGAAAAAACACGCATGCGCACGAAGGTTCAAGCTTGGCTGATGCAATCACATGTGATTCAAATCCATAAGGTTATTGCAAAAAAATAAAAAGGTCCGTTACTTTTCTAACAGACCTCGTACATATATTCTGCAGGTTTCATCTCTGGCAATTAAGTAAATACTAGCGTGTTGCTCGTGTGGATCCACGGGCTCTTGATTGGGTAGTGTTTATAAAATAAGTCGCTGACATTTTTCAAGGGTGGTAATAAATTATGCAAAGTTTCTGTAATGAGTTGGAATGGCATGTTGGTCCAGAGTGTTTGTAGAACCTTAGACCTCAACAGTTTTTAGGAGAAGAACTCAACCCTTTTTTTAATGTTAATTTACTGTCTTAACGTAGTTATAAATTATTTAGGTTTTTGTTATCATATACACACATTATTATTATTATTATTATTATTATCATCAGTATTTTATTCTATTTTGTCATTTGATTTTTAAATGGGCTACATTGGAAATAAGTGTTTTCACTTTCTTGTGCCATTCGTTCAATTTCAATTCAATTTATTTGATTTATATAGCACCAAATCACAACAAAGCTGCCTCAAGACGCTTCACACAAGTAAGGTCTAACCTTACCAACCCCCAGAGCAAGTACACAGATGACAGTGGTAAAGAAAAACTCCCTCTGATGATTTGAGGAAGAAATCTCAAGCAGACCAGACTCAAAGGGGCAACCCTCTGCTTGGTCCATGCTACTGACATAGACAAAAAAAAATTACAAAATGAATCCATCCATCCATTTTCTTCCGCTTTATCCGGGGTCGGGTCGCGGGGGCAGCAGCTCAAGCAAAGCCGCCCAGACCTCCCGATCCACACACACCTCCTCCAGCTCCTCCGGGGGAACCCCAAGGCGTTCCCAAGCCAGCCGAGAGATGTAGTTCCTGGGTCTTCCCCGGGGCCTACCTCCCAGTGGGACGTGCCCGGAACACCTCTCCAGCGAGGCGTCCAAGGGGCATCCGGAAAAGATGCCCGAGCCACCTCAACTGACTCCTTTCGACGTGGAGGAGCAGCGGCTCGACTCCGAGCTCCTCCCGAGTGACCGAGCTCCTCACCCTATCTCTAAGGGAGTGCCCAGCCACCCTGCGGAGGAAACTCATCTCGGCCGCTTGTACTCGCGATCTCGTTCTTTCGGTCATGAGCCAAATCTCATGACCATAGGTGAGGATCGGAACGTAGATCGATCGGTAAATCAAGAGCTTTGCCCCCTACTCAGCTCTCTCTTCACCACGACAGTCCGATACAGCGACCGCATCACTGCAGATGCTGCACCGATCCGTCTATCGATCTCACGCTCCATCCGTCCCTCACTCGTGAACAAGACCCCGAGATACTTAAACTCCTCCACTTGAGGCAAGGACACTCCACCGACCTGAAGAGGGCAAAGCACCTTTTTCCGGTCGAGAACCATGGCCTCGGATTTGGAGGTGCTGATTTTCATCCCGGACGCTTCACACTCGGCTGCAAACCGCCCCAGTGCACGCTGAAGGTCCTGATTTGGCGAAGCCAACAGAACCACATCGTCCGCAAACAGCAGAGACGAGATTCTGTGGTTCCCAGACCAGACCCCCTCTACACCCTGGCTGCGCCTAGAAATTCTGTCCATAAAAATAATGAACAGAACCGGTGACAAAGGGCAGCCCTGGCGGAGGCCAACATGCACTGGAAACAGGTTTGACTTACTACCGGCAATGTGAACCAAGCTCCTGCTGCGGTCGTACAGGGACCGGATAGCCCTTAGCAAAGGACCCCGGACCCCGTACTCCCGGAGCACTCCCCACAAGGTGCGCCGAGGGACACGGACGAATGCCTTCTCCAGATCCACAAAACACATGTGGACTGGTTGGGCAAACTCCCATGAACCCTCGAGGACCCAATGGAGCGTGTAGAGCTGGTCCAGTGTGCCACGACCAGGACGAAAGCCACACTGCTCCTCCTGAATCCGAGGTTTGACCATCGGTCGAATTCTCCTCTCCAGTACTCTGGAATAGACCTTTCCGGGGAGGCTGAGGAGTGTGATCCCCCTATAGTTGGAACACACCCTCTGGTCCCCCTTCTTAAACAGAGGGACCACCACCCCGGTCTGCCAATCCAGAGGCACTGTCCCCGATCGCCACGCGATGTTGCAGAGGTGTGTCAGCCAAGACAGCCCCACAACATCCAGAGACATAAGGTACTCAGGACGGATTTCATCCACCCCAGGAGCCTTGCCACCGAGGAGCTTTCTAACCACCTCGTGACTTTGGCCTGGGTAATGGATGAGTCCGCCTCCGAGTCCCCAGTCTCTGCTTCCTCTTCGGAAGACGTGACGATGGGATTGAGGAGATCCTCGAAGTACTCCTTCCACCGCCCGACAACATCCCCAGTCAGGGTCAACAGCTCCCCACCCGCACCGTAAACAGTGCTGGTGGAGAGCTGCTTCCGAATGAATATACAGGAAATTTCGCCGGTGCACAGCATGGGAGGGTTGCAGAAGTAGACACCACTCCCATCTCTGGATGTAGCTGCACATCAAGCGGAGAACAAACACAATCAGGCATCAGAAAGACAACAAATACAGTATAATTTGTCAGCATTAAGCAACAAGAAAAACAGAAGAAATACTAAGGTCATCACTGGCCACTAGCCCATAGCTTCACTAAAAGACCCAGACTTTAGATAAAGTTAAGGCCGCAGCCCACTCTCTTTACTAATTTAAAAGGGTCGGAAGCATAGTACCGTATTATGCCAGTATGCTAGCCATACGAAAGAGAGAATAAGTGCCTCTTAAGTCTGGACTTGAAAATCTCTACAGAATCTGACTGTTTTATTGATGCAGAGGGATCATTCCACAAAACAAGTGCACCATAAGAGAAAACTCTGTGGCTTGCAGACTTTTTATTCAGCCTAGGGACACAAAGTAGCTGTGTCCTGAGAACACAGAGCTTGGGTCGGTGCGTGGGGCTTGACAAGATCAGCTGAATAGGGAGGTGCTAGTCTGTGAAAAATTTTATAGGTTAATAGCAGAACCTTAAAATCGTATCTAACAGACAAGAAGCCAGTGAAGTGATGCCAAAATGTGTGTAATGTGGCCAGACTTTTCTTCTTCCTGTCAAGAGTCTGGTAGTAGTGTTTTGAATGAATTGGAGACCCCTAATGCTGGACTGCGGTAAACTAGAAAATAGAACATTGCAGTAGTCCAGTCTAGAAGAAACAAATGCATGGATCAGGGTCTCTGCATCAGCCATAGACAGGATAGCACCTGCTATATTTCGCAGGTGGAAGAAAGCAGTCCTTGCAATATCCTTAATGTGTAGGTCAAAGGACAATGTAGGAATTAGAATTACCCCAGGGTTCCTCACTTTGTCAGTGTGATGTATGACACACGGGTCTCAGCGAAGAGTTAGCTGATCAAATTGATGTTGATCATTGCAGTATTGTCTGGGTTCAAAAGAAGGAAATTGCTAGACATCCAGCTTTTCACTGATGCAAGGCAATCCTTTAAGGATTTTATCTGTATGAGATTACTAGTAGTTTTTGGCATGTATAACTGAGTATCATTAGCATAGCAATGAAAGGTAATCCCAAAACACCGCAATATGGGCCCAAGGGGTGCTATATAAAGGGAGAAAAGCAGGGGGCCTAAGACGGACCCCTGTGGACCACAAATTTTATGTCACTGAAGTTGGAGGTAGTGTTGTTGTACAAGACACAGAGAACGACTGGTTAAGTATGATGTCAACCATGCAAGGGCATTCCCAGTAACCCCAAAATGATTCACCAACCTATCCAGTAGAATGTGGTGATCCACCACATCAAACGCAGCACTAAGGTCTAATAGTACCAGAACCATAGTGGTGCCAGAATCCATTACAAGGAGAAGATCATTTACCACCTTAGTGAGTGCTGTCTCTGTGGAATAACACGTCCTAAATGCAGACTGCAGTGGCTCAAAAAGATTATTCTCAGTAAGGTGGTCCACGAGCTGCCGTGAAACCACTTTTTGCAGAATTTTTGAACAAAATGATACATTTGGTATTGGCCTATCATTTTTCAGTACACTCAGGTCAAGATAGATTTCTTAAGTGATGGTTTAATCACTGCAGATTTGAAAAATTTCGGAACAGATCCCAAAGTTCCAAAGTTTACAGCACAGTCGGCCCAAGAGTGGGCCACAGGTCGTTAAACAGTTTTGTTTGTGTAGGGTCGAATAAGCAGGTTGTGGTTTTAGCAGACGTTAGAAGTTTCATTAGCATGCCTAGTGAGATGCTGTCAAATTCTGTAACCTTATGAATACCTCAGTAATGGCACCCACCTCAATAGCAGGGTGTAGTGGCTGGGTTAAGGCATGCTGGGATATATAACCTAATGTCATCTATTTTCTAATCAAAAAAATCTTGGGCTGTAAAAGGACAGCGACTGACAAGTGGTTGTCCATGAATAAGTGTTGCCACCTTGTCAAACAAGAACTGAATTATGCTTGTTTTTTGTTGATCAAATCAGAGCAATAGGTCCGCTTTGTAGCCAGTAATGCATGCTTATAGTCTAAGAGAGCATCATGCCACATGAGGTTGAAAACGTCTGGTTTGAACTATGCTATTTTCCATCTAGACCTCTTGCCAAGTATGTTTGAGGCTACGCAAGTAATCATTGAACCAAGGTGACTGTGTTTTTTTTTGGGGGGGGGGGGGTGGTTTTAATATAGGCTGAGCGATCATGCCGAGTGTAGTTTTGAGCGCTGAATTTTAGCTGTCCACATGACTGCCTAGAATGGTCATTTTCCAAAAGTGATGCTAAGATACCAGGCAGTCGAGCTCCGAGTTCAATCGTAGTTGAAGAGTTGATGTGCCACTGCAACGATAAATAAGGTTCTTGTTCCACTAAACACGACAGCGAAACTGTAAACTTAATGAGTGATCAGAGGCCACTGACGCAAGAGGCACAATGTCTACAGTTGTATGTAAAAGTTTGGGCACCCCTGATGATTTCCATGATTTTCCTTTATAAATCATTGGTTGTTTGGATCAGCAATTTGAGTTAAATATATCATATAGCAGACAACCACAGTGATATTTGAGAAGTGAAATGAAGTTTATAGGATTTACAGAAAGTATACAATAACTCTTTAAAAAAAATTAGGCATGTGCATAAATTTGGGCACCCCAACAGAAAAATACATCAGTATTTAGCAGTTCCTCCTTTTGCAGACGTAACAGCCTCTAAACACTTCCTATAGCTTCCAATGAGAGTCTAGATTCTGATTGAAGATATTTTGGCCCATTCTTATTGACAAAACAACACAGGTTTGTTGGTTTCTGAGCATGGACAGCCTGCTTAAAATTACACCACAGATTTTCAATAATATTCAGGTCTGGGGACTGAGATGGTCATTCTGGAACGTTGTACTTGTTTCTCTGCATGAATGCCTTAGTACATTTTGAGCAGTGTTGTTGTCTTGTTGAAAGATCCAGCCCCAGTGCAACTTCAACTTTGTCACTGATTCATGAACATTGTTCTCAGGAATCTGCTGATATTGACTGGAGTCCATGTGACCCTCAACTTGAACAAGATTCCCAGTACCTGCACTGGCCTCACAGCCACACAGCATGATGGAACCACCTCCAAATTTGTAGCAAGCGTTTTTCTTGGAATGCTGCCATGCATACGAGGTCTGTCCAAAAAGTATCTGACCTTTTTATTTTTTGCAAAAACCATATGGATTTGAATCACGTGTGATTGCATCAGCCAAGCTTGAACCTTTGTGCGCATGCATGAGTTTTTTCACGCCTGTCGGTTGCGTCATTCGTCTGTGAGCAGGCTTTGTGTGAGCACTGGTCCACCCCTCTCGTCGTTTTTTTATTGCGAATAAATGTCTAAACGAATTGGAGCTTTGCTGCATCAATTTTTTTTCCAGAAACTGTGAGAGACCTCCAGGTGGACGCCGTTCGGAAAATTAATATGGCTTTCAGGGACGATTTTGTGGGGATTACACAGATTAAGGAGTGTTACTGCCGCTTTAAGGACGGCCCACAACTGCTGAGCCGCGCTCCCAGCACCGATCGACAGGCTGAACCAGATCATTTCCAACGTGAAGGCTTTGTTGATCCGGGACGTCATCTGACTTCCACAAAAAAAGGAAAAAGGCGTGGCCATCAGCACTTTTTTGGCACATTCCACTGTTAAAGGAGTTTTTTTCATGGAAAGAAAAGCGGACGATCTGCCACTGTGCCGTTCATGGCACGGGACAAAACCACCTCCGTGATGGCTTTCAGACGGCTGTCGGTGGGTTTTCAGTCGTGTGACTAACCGAGAAATTGTGGATGAGCCTGGACATGCCAGAACATGTCCTGTGAGGCTTCATCACGACGTTGCTTTGCGCCATGCGGCTCCACCGCGACGCGCGGAATTCCTCCGCTCTTCTTTCCATGACAAAACTCCTGTAACAGTGGAATGTGCCGTTCATTTCCAAACTGGACGCTGTGTTTTATCGGGACGTCCTCTGACTAGCACAGGAATTGCTGAAGACGTGGACATTAGCACTTTTTTCGGCACATTGAGACAGACTACGGAGGACATGTAAAAACAGTAACAGTAAACAGTAAAAACTGACTAAACCAATTGAACCACCAAAAAACACTGTTAAACTAAAATGAACCATAATAACATTTTAAACCCCAAATTCTCAAATTCCCACAGTACATTGCAGCACAACATCCATTGTTCACTGTTGTTAGCTAATATTGCTACTCTGTGTAAAGGTTGCGGGGGGGGGGGACCCTATCCGAGCAGTCATAGAGCGTAAGGCAGGGTACACCCTGGACAGGACACCAGTCTGTTGAAGGGCCACATATAGACAAACAAATGCATGCACACCCACACGCACACCTACAGACAATTTAAAGTTTCCAATTCACCTAACATGCGTGTCTTTGGGTGTGGGGGGAAGCTATAGCACCCGTAGAGAACCCACCAAACATGGGAGAGCACGCAAGCTCCACACAGAAAGGCCACAGGTGGGAATCAAACCCACAACCTTCTCGTTGTGAGGCAACAGTGCTAAGCCACCGTGCTGCTGCTAATATCGCTAATTTCTCCAAAAATATTAGTCCTATCAACTTTCTGTTTTCACAGCATACATTCTTGACCCAAAATACATAAACATACCAAACAGCAAATGTCAGCTCTCCCCAGTTGTCCGTGATCGAAGCCGCACGCACACAGAGGCCACTTGGCTATTATAATATAGATGCAGTCCAATCCCAATTTCAGTGAAGTTGGGGTGTCTTGTAATAAAAACAGAATACGATTTGCAAATCCTCTTCAACCTATATTCAATTGAATACACAACAAAGACAAGATTTACTGTTCAAACTGACAAAATTTGTTGTTTTTGTGCAAATATTTGCTCAATTTTGAAATGGATGCCTGCAACATGTTTTCAAAAAAGTTGGGACGGGGCAAGAAAAGACTGGGAAAGTTGATGAATGCTCAAAGAACACCTAATTAGAAACAGGGTGAGTGTCATAATTGGGTATAAAAGGAGCATCCCCAAAAAGCTCAGCCGCTCAGAATGCAAAGATGGGACGAGGATCACCACTTTGTGAAGAACTGCATGAAAAAATAGTCTACCAGTTTAAGAACAATGTTTCTCAACATTCAGTTGCAAGGAATTTAGGGATTCCATCATTTACAGTCCATAATATAATTAGAGGACTCAGAGAATCTGGAGAACTTTCTACATGTAAGCGGCAAGGCCAAAAACCAACATTGAATGCCCGTGACCTTCGATCCCTCAGGCGGCACTGCATTAAAAACTGACATTGTGTAAATGACCTTACCGCATGGGCTCAGGAACACTTCAGAAAACCATTGTCAGTTAACACACTTCATCGCTACATCTACAAGTGCAAGTTAAAACTCTACCATGCAAAGCAAAAGCCATACATCAACATCCAGAAACGCTGCCGCCTTCTCTGGACCCAAGCTCATTTAAAATGGACAGATGCAAAGTGGAAAAGTGTGCTGTGGTCTGGGTACTAGACTGGCCTGCCTGCAGTCCAGACCTGTCGTCCATTGAAAATGTGTGGCACATTATGATGCGTGAAATACAACAACGGAGACCCCGGACTGTTGAACATCTGAAGTCATACATTAAGCAAGAATGTGAAAGAATTCCACCTACAAAGCTTCAACAATTAGTGTCTTCAGTTCCCAAATGCTTATTGAGTGTTGTTAGAAGGAAAGGTGATGTAACACAGTGGTAAATATACCACTGTCCCAGTTTTTTTAAACGTGTTGCAGGCATCCATTTCAAAATGAGCAAATATTTGCACAAAAACAATAAAATTTATCAGTTTGAATATTAAATATCTTGTCTTTGTGGTGTATTCATTTGAATATAGGTTGAAGAGGATTTGCAAATCATTGTATTCTGTTTTTATTTACATTTTACACAATGTCCCAACGTCAATAGAATTGGGTTGTACATTGTTAATAATACTGGGTTCTGTCATAGCCACTCAGGGTGTTGGAGCACCACCCACTCAGTGTTACAGAGTGATTGGCACCATTTCATGTTCACCGTGACGATTCCTGCATGATGTTTCATTTAAAACTCATTCATAGTCATAGGTTTGTGTTCTAAATGATTCTGTGTAGGCTCTCAGTTGTCCAGGTGGTTTCCATAGTAGAGAAGCTTGAATCTTCGACTGGACTGTGTTGCTTGACGCGAGGACGTTTCGCTTCAAATCGCAGAAGCTTCCTCAGCTAAAATTCTTGCTCTGGTTGTCTGACTTCTGTCTTGACTCTTGTAGAGAAGAATAAACAGAAGCCAACAAAAGCTGGAGTTTTTTAAACCTAACCAGACCCCTCCTACCGAGAGGCCGACTGCTATAGGCTAGTGACTAAACAATAGCTCTAATTAGCACGTATTGTGCACTGTTAGCACCCTCCTAATGACAGGGCAGCTGTCCCTCCTAATGATGGGACGGAAGCCTCTCCTGATGGCTCCCTTGACATCTCTCCTGATGATGTGAATGACTCATTACCATGAACAAAAGACTGAAACTGCTTTGACCTGAGTACCCCATTGTAAACAGGGGGACAAAGCGTGTCTCAGACACCCCTAGGCTGGTTTCAGCTGTTTCACATAGAATGCCTCCTTGACCCCTCTCTCAAACGATTTCTTCTCTCTGGCTAAGATTTTAACTTCCTTGTCCTCAAACGTGTGGTTAGTGTCTTTAAGGTGGAGATGAACTGCAGACTGAGGTCCACTGGCGCCCTCTCTGCAGTGCTGGTATAGCCTTTTGTGTAAAGGTTGCTTACTTCACCTATGTAGTGTTCATTACAGTTTTTCCTGACATCTGATAGAATACACTGCATTGTTCTGTTTGTAACTAGGGATCCTGTCCTTAGGGTGAACTAATTCTGTCTCAAGGTGTTAACCGGTTTAAAGTAACTGGGATTTTGTGCTGTCTGAAGATCCTCTGTAGTTTTTCCCCTACTCCTGCTAAATAAGGGAGAGACACTCCTCTTCTTCTTGTCTCCGTCTCCTGTCTATCTGGTTTCTTTGTTTTCTGGGACTTCTGCACTTTGTCTTTGTTCTAAATTATTTCACTTTTTCCCCTGTCAGTGATGCATTTTCATGAGTGGCTACGCTCACTTGGCTCCAGCTTACAACTCCAAGCACCTGAAGTAGAGGACGTCTGGAGTCTCCTACCGTCCTTCCGGCTCTCCTCCTTCTCCCTCCCTGGGTTTTGGAGCTTTGGCCTCCTTCACAACATACTGGCTGATGACCCGTCCTCAACCCATGCGTCCACCGTGTGATCTCCTGGAGCAATCTCTTACTGTGGATGTGAGTCTATTGAGAGTGTCGTCACACATTTGCCACATGTGCACGCTGTGTTGAAGCTGTGTGTGGTTTTGGTCACAGGGAGATCCCAGCTGCAGGCAGTCTGCTGTTGTAAAAGATAACTTGCGACAGAGTTTTAAAGACGAGGAGATCGGAACGGTCTATGAAATGTTCCAAAGAGGCCTGAGGATCACAGGTAATGATGATGGTGGGTGGTGGTGATATATACACTCAACAAAAATAGAAACGCAACACTTTTGGTTTTGCTCCCATTTTGTATGAGATGAACTCAAAGATCTAAAACTTTTTCCACATACACAATCACCATTTCCCTCAAATATTGTTCACAAACCAGTCTAAATCTGTGATAGTGAGCACTTCTCCTTTGCTGAGATAATCCATCCCACCTCACAGGTGTGCCATATCAAGATGCTGATTAGACACCCTGATTAGTGCACAGGTGTGCCTTAGACTGCCCACAATAAAAGGCCACTCTGAAAGGTGCAGTTTTATCACACAGCACAATGCCCAGATGTCGCAAGATTTGAGGGAGCGTGTAATTGGCAGCAGGAATGTCAACCAGAGCTGTTGCTCGTGTATTGAATGTTCATTTCTCTACCATAAGCCATCTCCAAAGGCGTTCCAGAGAATTTGGCAGTACATCCAACCAGCCTCACAACCGCAGACCACGTGTAACCACACCAGCCCAGGACCTCCACATCCAGCATGTTCACCTCCAGATCGTCTGAGACCCGCCACTCGGACAGCTGCTGAAAAATCGGTTGCATAACAAAGAATTTCTGCACAAACTGTCAGAAAAACGTCTCAGGGAAGCTCATCTGCATGCTCGACATCCTCATCGGGGTCTCGACCTGACTCCAGTTCGTCGTCGTAACCGACTTGAGTGGGCAAATGCTCACATTGCTGGTGTGTGACACGTTGAGAGGTGTTCTCTTCATAGATTGAATCCCGGTTCACACTGTCCAGGGCAGATGGTAGACAAGCGTGTGTGTGCATCGTGTGGTGAGCGGTTTTTGATGTCAGTGTTGTGGATCGAGTGGCCCATGGTGGCGGAGGGGTTATGGTATGGGCAGGCATCTGTTATGGATGAAGAACAGAGGTGCATTTTATTGATGGCATTTTGAATGCACAGAGATACCGTGACGAGATCCTGAGGCCCATTGTTGTGCCATATATCCAAGAACATCACCTAATGTTGCAGCAGGGTAATGCACGGCCCCATGTTGCAAGGATCTGTACACAATTCTTGGAAGCTGAAAATGTCCCAGTTCTTGCATGGCCGGCATACTCACCGGACATGTCACCCATTGAGCATGTTTGGGATGCTCTGGACCGGCGTATACGACAGCGTGTACCAGTTCTCCTCCCAATATCCAGCAACTTTGCACAGCCATTGAAGAGGAGTGGACCAACATTTCCACAGGCCACAATTGACAACCTGATCAACTCTATGCGAAGGAGATGTGGTTGCACCTGCTGAGGCCAAATGGTGGTCACACACCAATACTGACTGGTATCCCCCCACCAATAAAACAAAACTGCACCTTTTTCAGAGTGGCCTTTTATTGTGGGCAGTCTAAGGCACAACCTGTGCACTAATCATGGTGTCTAATCAGCATCTTGATATGGTACACCTGTGAGGTGGATGGATTATCTCAGCAAAGGAGAAGTGCTCACTATCACAGATTTAGACTGGTTTGTGAACAATATTTGAGGGAAATGGTGATATTGTGTATGTGGAAAAAGTTTTAGATCTTTGAGTTCATCTCATACAAAATGGGAGCAAAACCAAAAGTGTTGCGTTTATATTTTTGTTGAGTGTGTGTATATATATATATATATATATGAACATTTTATTGAGTCTTAAAGTAAATAAATATGAATTTGGTCACCGGATCCTTAAACTTTGTACATAATGAACTCTACATGGTGAATCCTTGATCTATGGACATAAATAGGAATAAACAAAATCTGTAGTTTTTGTCAAAAGCATTTCCTTTCAGACATTATTGGCATGAATGTGTTTCCATATATCTGAGCTGAGCTTACAGCTGCTGTGCTTCACTTCAGGATGTAATTTGAAAAGAAAATACAGCACGTTTCATTTTGGGAGGAAAAAAAAAACGTTTTAGTTGATTGTAGTTTCTTGTCTGTATTACATTTGGAAAGAGGTGTCATTTTATTTAAAGCGGCGATTCATTTTGAAGTTATTAATTCCGACCGGACTCTGTCTCAGCCGCGCAGCGTTTCGAGTTGTGTGAACAGAACGGAGGATGATTCTTGTTTCTTGACAGCAACAAGACAAGAGTCCCAGTTAGTGACTTTAATCCACACAAAAGTGACTGACGATATTTTAATGGCTTTGCGAGGGGTTAAGAAGCGGCTTGCCGTTTCTGAAGAGCAGTGAATCAAAGAACCAACGAGCTACTGGATCGAAGCATTGCTTCAATGGTTCATGGTTTCAAAGTGGAGCCGTGCTGCAGAAATAATTTATTACAGACCAAACCCTGAATATCCGACTTTATTTGTACGTCCGTATGACTCTGAAACTCGGAAAAATCCGTATAATTTACGGACTATAGGTTGACATGAAAACCACCGAAAAGCTGTGTT
This sequence comes from Thalassophryne amazonica, assembly GCF_902500255.1. Taxonomy (NCBI): domain Eukaryota; kingdom Metazoa; phylum Chordata; class Actinopteri; order Batrachoidiformes; family Batrachoididae; genus Thalassophryne; species Thalassophryne amazonica. The sequence goes on from NC_047107.1 coordinate 34,621,231, forward strand.
CACCGCGGGGACACGTTCGGCTATTTGAGATTATTCAAGATTTTTTTTTTTTTTTTACCGATGACGAACGATGCGTAAAAAAAATTGCATCTGTCCAAACCGGTCTGGATCCAGGCCTGATCCTGTAGAACTTTGTACCAAAAATGTCCAGTTCTGCGTCTTTCTGCATTTTGTTTTGTTGTGCATTGCATAGCCTGTACTTTTCTCGATCCTCGTGTCGTTTTCTGTGTGAACTCAGCTATCAGCAGGAAGCAGCAGCATAAGCTCGCCCCCGACTGACGCTTTCAAAATAAAAGGCAACGAGCAAGAGTCATAAAAGGCTTAAAAAAAAAAAAAAAACCGCAGCGTTAAGGGAAGGAACAAATTGTCGGCGATAATGACCTCAATAATTAACGCAACGTTAGCGCGTTAACGTTGCCCAAGCCCTAATATATATATATATATATATATATATATATATATATATATATATTAATAGAGTCCACCATTGGTGGCTGTCATGCTCGGTAGTAATAGTAGCATTGAGCATGAAGACTGTAACAGCTACAGTAATCTGACATTTGACTTCAGTGACCTTAACCTTTACCCAAATGATTGACCTCTGGCTGACCTTGCTTGGATAATTCTCAAATTCTTTGACGTGTGTACAGCATTTGGTTTAAATTGTTTGAAAATCAAATTCCTTGACCTTTGCCGAAATGAATCTTAGGACAATTCAACCAAGTCAACCTTCATTGACACATCAAGTTTAGGAGAAACACTGAAATTTAAATAGATGTTAAACCACAGTTTTATTAGATGTTGCAATGTCGGGGAGTCACGGATCACTAAAGCTTTGGTTCAGATCATATACAGTTTTTAAAGCCATGGATCGGACCAGTGTTCTTATCATAAAAAGACAAATTCTTCTTTTTTTATTTTTAAAAATTACTTAATGGATAATGAAAATGTGGTCCTGAATGGAAACAAGGTGTCCAATGTTTTACTTTATTTAAGAAAAATACAATACTTAATGTTGTATTAAATTTATTTTCATCTGGGAAAAAAAGGTCTTTGAACCACTTCTTGTGAATCGGCTTGTGATTCAGTGCTTGACGATCTTCTGAAGGCTCACGGTTGTGTGTATTGAACCAGACTGAAAGATTCATGGTATTTATCGTGCATCAATTGTGAGTTACTTAAAAATGAAATATTCTATTTTGTGATTATAATTTTTTTTGCTGCTGTAAGCCATAGTTATCAAAATTGTAATTAAAAAAACGTTAATTATTTCATTTTCACTTTCTGAAAAACTGACAAGTATTGAACTTCTTCACATTATTTTGATTTTTTTTTTTTAAATGCTCTTGTGTAATTTCTGAATCAGAGGTGATTGTCTAGTCGTTACTATCAGACATGAATAAGCAATCACATGTGGGCTTTCAAATTACACCATTAGATTTGACCTTGTATGACCCTGAAAGTCAAAATCAAGGTCATTGAAATGCTGCTCGCATAAGTTGCTAAATGGTGCCGCATGAACCCATAATTACTATTGGACATGAATATGAAGTCATTTGGATTTTCAGAATATCACACTGCATTTAACTGTAAGTAGTCTGGAAGGCCATCGTCAAGGTCAAGCAACAATTGATTTCTTATTGTGGCTAAATGGTGTCAAATAGGGTCATACAGAGGACGGCTAATGTGAATTTTCAAAATATACCATCATCTTAGACCTTGAGAACCGTTAGTCACAATCAAGGTCGAGCAGTGTTTACAACTGAACATGAGGAGGAAGTAATATATGAATTTTCAAAATACACTGTTGCATGGTGATGTGCTTTGCATTCACAATGCCTTGTCAATGTCTTGACATCGTCAGCAGTTTTTGGAAACACATGGGACTTATTTTATAGTCAGACGGTACTTCATAGGAGTACTGTCTGACTATAGAAACACAAAAGCCAAAGACCCCATGATGCATAAAGGAGGAAGAAGCAGCTTTTAGCATACAGGGCATCCGGAAAGTATTCACAGCTCTTCACTTTTTCCACATTTTATTATGTTACATTCTTATTCCAGTATAGAGTAAATTCATTTTTCCCCTCAAAATTCTACTCACAACACCCCATAATGACAACAAAATTTTTTTTTTACATTTTTGCAAATTTATTAAAAAAAACCTAAGAAATCACATGTACTGCAAGAGTATTCACACCCTTTGCTCAGTACTTTGTTGATGCACCTTTGGCAGCAATTACAGTCTCAACTCATCTTGAATATGATGCCACAAGCTTGGTGCACCTATCTTTTGGCAGTTTTGCCCATTCCTCTTTGCAGCACCTCTCAATCTCCATCAGGTTGATTGAGGAGCATCGGTGCACAGCCATTTTCAGATCTCCCCAGAGATGGTCAATCGTATTCAGGTCTGGGCTCTGGCTGGACCACTCAAGGACATTCACAGAGTTGTCCTGAAGCCACTCCTTTGAGGTCTTGGCTGTGTTTAGAGTCATTGTCCTGCTGAAAGATAAACCGTCACCACAGTCTGAGGTCAAGAGCGCTCTGCAGCAGGTTTTCATCCAGGATGTCTCTGTACATTGCTGCATTCATCTTTCCCTAAATCCTGACTAGTCTCCCAGTTCCTGAGGCTGAAAAACATCCCCACAGCATGATGCTGCCACCACCATACTTCACTGTAGGTTTGGTGCCTGGTTTCCTTCAAACATGACACCTGACATTCACACCAAAGGGTTCTATCGTTGTCTCATCAGACCAGAGAATTTTGTTTCTCATGGTCTGAGAGTCCTTCAGGTGCCTTTTGTCAAATTCCAGGAGGGCTGTCATGTGCCTTTTACTGAGGAGTGGCTTCTGTCTTACCACTCTACCATACAGGCCTGATTGGTGGATTGCTGCAGAGGTGGTTGTACTTCTGGAAGGTTCTCCTCTCTCCACAGAAGAATACTGGAGGTCTGACAGAGTGGCCATTAGGTTCTTGGTCACCTCCCTGACTAAGGCCCTTCTCCCCCGATAGCTCAGTTTAGACGCGCAGCCAGCTCTAGGAAGAGTCCTGGTGGATCCAAACATCTTCCATTTATGGGTGATGGAGGCCACTGTGCTCATTGGGATGTTTTTGTACCCTTCTGCAGATTTGTGCCTCCAGACAATTGTGTCTCAGAGGTCTACACACAGTTACTTGACTTCATGCTTAGTTTGTGCTCTGACATGCACTGTCAACTGTGGGGCCTTATATGTAGACAGGTGTGTGCCTTTCCAATTCATGTCCAATCAACTGAATTTACCCCAGGTGGACTCCAATTAAGCTGTAGAAACATTTCAGGGATGATCAGTGGAAAAGGGATGTGCCTGGCTCAATTTTAAGCTTCATGGCATGTGATTTCTTAGTATTTTTATTTTTAATAAATTTGCAAAAATCTCAAAAAGCTTTTGTCAAAATGGGTTAGTGTGTGTAGAATTTTGAGGGGAAAAAAAAATGAATTTACTCCGTTTTGGAATAAGGCTGTAACATATCAAAATCTGGAAACATGAACAGTTGTGATTACTTCCTGGATGCACTGTATACAAATACATTTGTTCAGCACTCAAACTGACATTAAATAGGTAAAAATGATCCATAATTATGACAGATCCTATATTTATTGGGTATTTCATTTTTGTGATTAATTGCGCTGCTCGGTTGTGTGTTGCAGAAGCTGTGATGATCTATCATAGTATAGTTCATCGATCACATGAGGAATGATTTTTCTCTTTGCTGTGTGTTTTGCTTCGCTCCGTCTGTTAGCAGGACAACTCAATCTAATGAACACATCTGAAAACAGACCCTACCAGAGGAGGAACTCTTTAAACTCTGCCAGTGAGCTGCATGCAAATCCATGAGTTAGTTGTTACTTTCTCGCACTGATGGAACATTGTGATTTTAGTCAGTAAATCAAAATGCACAAATATGAATTTGTGCATTTGGATCGTGTCAGATTGTTGACTCTTCAAAAATGCAGTGTGACGTGGGCCCAGATAACTCTGATTGATATATGCACCGATGCCGATACCAGTATCGGGTATCAGCCTGATCCTGTATTCATTTACTTGTGCTCATAATCATAAAATGTCTGCGATACTCCGACCCGATACACCTTTACAGCAGCGTGACGTCAACCTCTTAATGTACGATTTTCATGCACACGCTCCAAAATTTACGGACTATAACAGCTACTTTTTTCATACATTTTGAATACTGCGGCTTTATCAATGATGCGGGTAATTTATGGATTATTACAGGCTTTCATGTAATTTACTCATAAGTCAAATACGTCCGTCAATGCTGTCAACTGATTGGCTGAAAGCCGCTGTCCATCATGTGGAGTAAATTCACACATACAGTAAATAAACAGTCTTATCTGTTCACTTCAGTGGAATTCATCATCATACGGTCATATGAACAAAAATAATCCGCACAAAGCCTCCATAGTTCGGAACATAACATCTCAAAACACTTTAATTCCTCGCATGGCTGAAAAAAGTTCCTCCGTGACTTTGGCACTTTGTGCCGCAGTTCCTCCGTCAGAACTCCGATCAGGGCTTCAGCGGCGGAGGTTGTCCATCAGGTTGGTGAGTTACAGCCCTTGGTGTGAGTGTTCAGGCATCTCGGTCCGCTACAGGGGTAATCCATTTGCGGAATCTCTGTGCGCTGCAGTTGGACCCTCCGCTTGTTTCCACGAGCTGCTCTTTGTGCCAGAAACTGGTTCACTGTGCGTCATTAATTAAATGGCTCAGTTACCACAAGCAACAGGCGATTCTGTCTGAACGCGAGGAAATTATCCCATAAATCAAAAATAAATAATTAAATAAAATTACGTTTTGCCTTGTCTTGCAACACTGAGTGTGTGTGTTGCTGCATACGTGCGTGCGTGTGGAAAAAAATTTACATTTTGTATTTGTGTTACCGGTACGTATTAAATTAAAAATAGTGTGGAGAGTGAAACAACGGTTTACCTCAGGGTTGTAGATAAAAACAGAAACAGGCTCACAGCTGATTAAGCAGAGAAGCTGCTTTTCATCAAAAAGAATCTGCTCCTCACATTTTCAAAAAACGCTTTTAGTCCTCACAGAAGTGATGGACAGTTTCAGTTCAGTTCCTGGTGTTGTATATTTTGTAGTGCTGAAGTTACATTTCAGTGAGATGTCTGGCAGTTTCATGTTTAAGAAACACACAGTTAATGTTAAAGGACAGTGTGTTGTAGTCAAAAAGGGAAGTTACATGATTTAAGTGAAATGTTTGTATGTAAATAAATAAAACATGTTTTCAAAGTCATCAGAAAACTGTAATGGTATCATTAAGTATTCGTATCGGTACTCTGTGTCGACGAGTACCAAAATGTATGTACTTGTACTCGGTTTGGAAAAAAGTGGTATTGGTGTATCATTGGTGTATCGTGTGTGTGTGTGTGTGTGTGTGTGTGTGTGTGTGTGTGTGTGTGTGTGTGTGTGTGTGTGTGTGTGTGTGTGTGTGTGTGTGTACTTTAATACTACAGGGCAGGGAAGAATAAAATACAAAATACCCTAAAAGTTCACTTGATGTGATTCTTGACGAAATGACATACAGAATAACTGTGATACTCGAGCATTTGTTTAGAAAGAACGTGCAACGAACAAGGTGTCATTCAGAATCCTGTCTCACCCACCCTGTCAGTGTCGCAATATCCTTGTTTTTGTCTTTCTTTTCTCTTTAAAGAGTAATAAGTGCAAAGCTGGATTCCCTCCAGGAAGATTGTATTTACATTACAGCATCTAACAAAGAATGAAAATCATGCGCCAGCAACAAAAGTAATTGATTGCATTTTTTTTTTGTCCTATTTTTTTTTTTTTTTTAGTTAATTTAAAAAATGGATACTGCACAGCACAGACAGGTGCTTCCAATTCTTGACAGGATTCTGTCCCAGTTGTTTTCCGCGCTGGTTCTTTGTAAAAAGATGACTTGAAATTTCACCTAGAGTTTGCCGGAAGACACATGGGCGATTCAGGGCTCTCCCCAGAAATTTAGAGCATAGTGGCACTAGGGTGGAGGTGGATGGGGTGAGATCTTCTGCCACCCAAACACCCCCAATCCCAGGAGGAGAAGCTCCTGCACTTTTGTTTTTTTTCCAGTACCAATGGAAGCCATTTCCTGCAAGTTCATAAACAGAAGAGACTTGGAAAAAGCATAGTCTGAAAAGAGATTCTGCTTGCTTGCCCACAGATTGAAAAACAAAATAAACAAAATAAACGTAATAAATTAATCCAAATTACCGGAGAAAACAGAGAGTGAACACGTTAAACTTGAAAATTGTCATGATGGCGCTGAAATTGCAAATCCAGGTGCTGCGCCACGCTTCGATTGATTAGTGAGAGACCTGGCTGACTGTCGCTTAGAATCGTTGTATGAAAAACCATATTTTTTCCACTCGATTATGTAGCTGGGACGGCTTTGCACTAAGAAACAGTTTCTACAATCACAACCACAGAAGCCTGTGACTCATTCAGAGTTGCCTGGGTGTCTTGGTGGCTTCCCTCACAAGTCTCCTTGTGTAGTTACTCCCTTCTTTTTTTAGTACTGCCTACTCCATACAGATTTGCTAAAGATTACTTTAGTGTTAGTGTTTCTTAATAATTGATGTAAATTAAGTTAAAAACATATTCTCTGATTTGGAAATGTTCACGTGTCCATCTCCTGAATTGACTAAAGAAAATTGGCAGCAAAAGTGATGATTTTTGTAAAAGGTAATTCTTGTGTGTACTTTGTCCAGTTGCTTATGGGTTATGACAGTGCAGGGACTGTGTGCAAAAACGGCCTTAATATCTAAATGATTAATGCAGTATTTTTGTTAAACCCCTTGTGTGCTACGGAGCTAAATCAAGGCCAAAAGTTTCGTAATCTGAAAGTAAAAAAGATTGAAAAAATACATTTTGAAGCTGAAAATTAGTTTTGTAATCTGAAAATAAAAAAAGATTGAAAAAATAAAATTTGAAACTTGAATTTTATAATCATTTAAAAAGTATTATCAAAATAAAAATAAGTGTAAGATATATATTTGGCAGTTTAAATAAATTTTTGATTCAGCTCCGTAATTTTTTTTGATCAAATAATTTATTTTCATTCATATTTTTATTTTTTTTTTTCACCTTCAAATCTTATTTTTTTTTTCCGTTTCAAACTTTTGGCCCTGTTCTGGCGTGGGAGGGCGTGACTTTGATTGAGAGGGGCGTGGAATTGTGAGTGACAGGAGAGCAATCAGTCCTCACATGATGTTGCTTTCAGGAAACGTGGGTAATTTGATAGCTAATGACTTAACACTTTCTCTCCACTGTATTGTCTTGATACCTGTAAATAAAGTGATGCTAAAGATGTGTATTACAAGTAATTCTAGACGACTCATGGTCATTTTTGATGTTTAAAAACTGGAAAATATGCAAGATTGTAAAGTTTAACACCTGTACCTAAAAAACCGATGTGTCCTAAATCCACACAAGACCGTGAACGCAGCGCAGCATCGCCGCATGAAAATGAGGCAGGTTGCTCATTTTACAGGCTACGAGCTTTCTAAGTGACACACAGAGAGACCTGGCTCAGCAGATATAAAGGAAGCTTTAATATGGACAGAACCAAGCAGACCACCCGTAAATCCAAATCCAAAGCCGCCCGGAAGAGTGGTTCGGCTACCGGCGGTGTGAAGAAGCCTCACCGTTACAGGCCAGGCACTGTGGCACTGAGAGAGATCCTCCACTACCAGAAATCCACCGAGCTGCTGATCCACAAGCTGCCCTTCCAGCACCTGGTGAGACAAATCGCTCAGGACTTCAAGACCGACCTCCGCTTTCAGAGCTCCGCTGTGATGCTCTGCAGGAGGCCAGCAAGGGTGACCTGGTCGGCAGCTTTCGGATCAGCAGCTCGGTGGATTTCTGGTAGCGGTGGATCTGTCTCAGCGCCACAGTGCCACGCCTGTAACGGTGAGGCTTCTAAACACCGCTCTTCCGGGCGGCTTTGGATTTGGATTTACGGGCGTTCTGCTTTGTTACAACATTGTTACATCGTCATTAAATTCACTATCCGGTACAACATACGGATCCACTGAACCAACTGCTACACATCGATCACAATAAACAGCTTTATCTCGAGGGTTTAAAGCCTCGTAATAAGCTTTCATTCTCTCTATTTTCTTTCACGCGCCAGCCGCGTAGTAAATAAACGATAGAGACGGGAGCAGAGTCATTATCTGTCAAAGGACCCACGTTTCCTGAAAGCAACATCATGTGAGGACTGATTACTCTCCTGTCACTCACAATTCCACGCCCCTCTCAATCGAAGCCATGCCCTCCCACGCCAGAATGGGGCCAAAAGTTTGAAACTGAAAAAATAAGGTCTGAAAGTGAAAAAAGATCTGAAGGTGAAAAAGAAGAAATATGAATGAAAATAAATTATTTGATCAAAAAAATTAGAGCTGAATCAAAAATGTATTTAAACTGAAAAATACATATCTTAAACTTATTTTTATTTTGATAATACTTTTTAAATGATTATAAAATTCAAGAACAAACATTGAATTTTCCATCCATCCATCCATCCATTTTCTTCCGCTTTATCCGGAGTCGGGTCGCAAGGGCAGCAGCTCAGGCAAAGCCGCCCAGACCTCCCGATCCACACACACCTCCCCCAGCTCCTCCGGGGGAACCCCAAGGCGTTCCCAAGCCAGCCGAGAGACGTAGTCCCTCCAGTGTGTCCTCGGTCTTCCCCAGGGCCTCCTCCCGATGGGACGTGCCCGGACGTGACATTGAATTTTCAGTTTCAAAATTTATTTTTTCAATCTTTTTTTATTTTCAGATTACAAAACTTTTGGCCTTGATTTAGCTCCATAGTGTGCCACCTGCTGGACATGTGTGGGATTGATATGGGGAATAATAATATTGCCACATAAATCGTGTATCTTAGGAGCAGGTGAGGATGAAGTTGCATATAGTTTGAATTGAGCTTGTTTTATTTCCAAAGCCTAGATCTGAGTACCAAAGCTACTACTACGTGTGTACATGCTGGGCACATTTCATGAAACCTGGTCCAGTCCTGAACTACAAACTGATGGGCAGAACCAGGATATGGATAATATCAGCTTGTGTGCCATTTTTGATTTTTCAGGACAATACGTGTATTTGAACAAGCCCTTCTGTGTTGTGCCCCACAGGAAATGCCCCCTGCCTTGGCTTCCGGAAGCCAGGACAGCCCTACCAGTGGATCTCCTACAGCGAGGTTTGACTTGACTTTATTAAATATTCTAATCTTCCAGCTTTTCTTTGTGCTGTTCGTTACCTCCAGTGTGTCCATCCTTTAGGTGTCTGAGCAGTTACCGGTTCTCGGCTCTGGGCTCTTGGCCAAAGTCTCCCAGAAGAACCAGCACCTGTTTGTTGGAATATTTGCACAGAACAGACCAGAGGTACGCACCTGTGTTGTAGAGAGACATTTCTTCCATCACTGGTTCATGTACATCATAAGGGCTACACTTAATAATTGTAAAGATAATTGTGAAATCAAGTTGACTCCAGCTGGGCTGCTGACCCGAAAACCTTCATTTAATATATAAATATACACAAATTTCACAAAACTGTCTAAATTTAGTTTCTACTGAAATCCAAGCATTATAATGTTGGTTTATTTTTAAAACATATTTCAAAATTACAGCTCACTTTAATGAAGAGAACATATTTATCTGGGGGGGGGGGGGGGGATTGAGAGTTTCCATGGTGAATATTTTCTTTTCATTTTAATGCTGTTTGCAGGAGGACGTGTGTGTGCACATGCACAACGTGGTTTTGAAATTACCAGAAGTTACCTTTGTGTGATGCGCGTACACGGGGCATGCACGCAAACATCCATAAGATGTCTTATAAAATGAGATGATGTCTTATAAAATTTTAGAGGCGTTATCTGGTCACAAAAACAGCATTTTTGGGTTAGCGGCCTATCGGCCTATGTCGTGGCATGGCATCCGTCGTAGTCATCATCATCCGTTTATTGCGATATCTCTAAAATGGTCTAACTTTTTTCTAATTTGGCAAGGGCGTAATATGGGTCATTGACATTGTTCCTGTCTAAAAATCATATTAATAAATTCATTTGTTTGGAAATGGTGCCCAATTTTATGCTGAAAATAGCCATTTTGAGCACTAAAAGGCAGTTTTCTCAAAACTTAACTTTTTTTTTCTAATTTGTCAGGGGCTTAATATAGGTGGTTGACATATTTCATGTCAAAGAATTACAGTCATAGATTCGTCCGTTTGGAAATGGCGGCCATTGTTATTCCAAAAACAGCCAATTTGGGTGTTTGGACCCAATTTTCTCAAAAACTGTCTGATAACTTTTCTTTTAATTTAACAAGAGCACAATATTGGTCGTTGACATTATTCCTGTCCCAAAATTATCTGCGTAGATTTGTTCATTTAGAAATGACGGCCATTTTTATGCCGAAAATGGCCATTTTTGCCTTGGGCTTGAATTGAGCCTGTAAGCCACAGGGCACTTGGCACTTACGTTAGATTTAGAATTGTGTATTTCTTGTGAACTTTTACAAAATATGTAAGAGACATTAGAATTATACAGAAATAGCTGTTTTGGGAAGGTTTTCTGCCATGTTGGATTATTTTATTTGAGAGAGGCATCAGTAGATGTCACGTGCATCACTGGGTGTTACCCATGGGATCTATGAATCACCGTGGGTCGCGATGACAGAATGTATGGGTCGCTACCATAAGTAGTTCAAGGCTGTCTGTTCTTTTGACATTTTCCACTTCAGGGGAATTATTATTATTATTTTTTTTTTTTGTAGACAACGTGAATTTTTATCATACTGGTAATGTCATATTATGAATCCCTAATTTAAAGGCTAATAAATAAAATTATAGTGATGAAAAAGAAAATTATTTTCATCACTTAAATCTTAAATAACCCAAAGGTTGTACTCTTTTAATGTTTGCTAATTATTAATGTCATTATTAAAATATACAGTATGTGATTGTCTTTAAAATATATATACAGGGTGTCCTAAAAAAGTGCCACCACTTTTGGATACTCATATGTCATCTTGAAGTACATCTCAGGGAATTTAATCTCTGGTGTTCATTTCTAATTTCACCTCAGTTTGAGATGTGCTCAATACCTGCACTGCATCAGTTCAGACATTTATTCAACCTGACTACAATGTTTCCAATATCAGTTTGAAATGTCTTTACAATCCTCCATATTGTCTTTCTGTCTGGAACTTTTCTAACTGCAAAATGACATTAATGTTGTTGGGTTTGCACGATCGATTTAGTCTCAAAGTACAGTAGAATTCTACCACTTTCCCCTTTTTGCTCGATTGTAAGCGGCATCCTCATTGGATCAGTCTCAATCTACAACAGAGATGTCTGAAAAGAGAAAAAAACAACAAAACACGAATTCAGATTAGCCATTGCAGAAGAATTTTTGCTTTTTTGGCCATTTTTAAGAGAATATGGTTAGTAGTTGGGTGAAGCCATTTATTGTCAAACAACTGTGTTTCCTCTTTTTAAATCAAAATGACAAGAGAACTACCCAAATGATGCTGATCAAAAGTTTACATACCCCTGTTCTTAATACTGTGTATTGCCCCCTTTAACATCACTGACAGCTTGGAGTCTTTTGTGGTGGGTGTGGACGAGGCTCTCTGATGGTAAAGCTGCCACTGAATATGATTTGGACTTTATTTACATTAATTACAAAGAAATGCAAACAATATGGCACTTTATGATAAATCTGCATGGAGTAGACAGTTCTCAAAAACTGAGTGACTGTGGAAGAAGGAGAAGAGTGAGGAAAGCCACCAAGACACCCAGACAACCCAGAAGAAGTTATAGGCTTATGAGAAATTATGCACAGTGCAAGGTTTGCATTTTGTATCACCAGTTATCCATCTTCATGGTGAAGTGGTATAGAGGAGGATTTTCTTAAAAAGAAGACCTGAAAGTTTAACTACAAATTGCAAGAAGGTACATCTGAGATCCAAGCCTAGATTTGATCTGTTTTGGTGAAAGAAAATCCTTCTCTGCTCTACTCCACTATGAAACCAAGTGTAGTGATGCAATCAATATGCTGTACATATATTGCATCACTACACAGAATTGCACACACACAGAATAAGATTTTTAAATAATTAATTTGCATTTTACTGAATGAAATAAGTATTTGATCACCTACCAACCAGCAAGAATTCTGGCTCACACAGACCTGTTAATTTTTCTTTAAGAAGCTCTCTTATTCTGCACTCTTTACCTGTATTAATTGCACCTGTTTGAACTTGTTACCTGTATAAAAGACACCTGTTCACACACTCAATTAATCACACTCCAACCTGTCCACCATAGCCAAGACCAAAGAGCTGTCTAAGGACACCAGGGACAAAACTGTAGACCTGCACAGTGCTGGGATGGACTACTGGACAACAGGCAAGCAGCTTGGTAGAAGACAGCAACTGTTATGATTATTTATTAGAAAGTGGAAGAAACACAAGATGACTGTCAATCTCCCTCGGTCTGGGACCCCATGCAAGAGCTTGCCTTGTGGGATAAGGATGATTCTGCGAAAGCTCAGAACTACACTTCTGGACCTGGTCAATGACCTGAAGAGAGCTGGGACCACAGTCACAAAGATTACATTAGTAACACATGATGCTGTTATGGTTTAAAATCCTGCAGGGCAGCAAGGTCCCTCTGCTCAAGCCAGCACATGTCCAGGCCCGTTTGAAGTTCACCAGTGACCATCTGGATGATCCAGAGGAGGCATGGGAGAGAAGGTCATGTGATCAGATGAGACCAAAATCAAGCTTTTTGGAATTAGCTCCACCTGCCATGTTTAGAGGATGAGAACAACCCCAAGAAAACCATCCCAACCGTGAAGCATGGGGGTGGAAACATCATACTCTGGGTGTGCTGTTCTGCAAAGGGGACATGACGACTGCACCGTATCGAAGGGAGGATGGATGGGGTCATGTATTGCGAGATTTTGGCCAACAGCCTCCTTCCCTCAGTAAGTGCATTGAAGATGGCTCATGAATGGGTCTTCCAGCATGACAATGACCCCAAACACACAGCCAGGGCAACTAAGGAGGGGCTCCGTAGGAAGCATTTCAAGGTCCTGGAGTGGCCTGGCCAGTCTCCAGACCTGAACGTAATAGGAAATCTTTGGAAGGAGCTTAAACTCAAAACCTGAAAGGTCTGGAGAAGATCTGTATGGAGGAGTGGACCAAAATCCCTGCTGCAGTGTGTAAAACGTAAAACTTGGTCAAGAACTACAGGAAATGTCTGACCTCTGTAATGATAGACATGTTTCTGTACCAGTTGTTAAGGTCTGTTTTCTAGGGGATCAAATACTTATTTCATGCAATAAAATGCAAATTAATTATTTAAAAATCATACAATGTGATTTTCTGGATTTTCTTCTTTTTTTTTTTTAGATTCTGTCTCTCACAGTTGAAGTGTACCTATGATAAAAATTACAGACCTCTCCATTCTCTGTAAGTGGAGATACTTATTTGCCTCACTGTATATAATTTACTTTCTGTTTGCCTGTGGACAGTGGATATTTGTTTTTGTAAGGGTTGGTTTTACCCCCCCCCCCCCCCCCCCCCCCCCCCAAAAAAAAAAACCAAACAAACAAACAGACAAACACAAAATAGTTATCAGCATTTTGGAGATTATCTAAATCCTACAATTTCTGGATGATTTTATGATTGTTCTTATTGACAGCAATGTACAATTTTGGACATACTGACCTCTGATGATATAATTTTTAAACCATTCTAGTAACTATCACCGTCCAGTGGTGGGTGGGTTGAACTACAGCCACTTGGAGCAGAACGAAGGATGTAACATACCTTATGTGTGTTGGAGGAGAACTGGAAGACTGTTGACCAAACTGCAAACTGCATGAAATAATTCATATTACATTGCAGAAATATGATTTCACAGGCATCATACTAATTACTCACTTGCGATGTTTGAAGCTGGCAAGTGATGGAATGGTGATTGACTTCAAGTTTTTAATCATCTACCACTTATTTTTATCTCATTTAAACTCATGTTTAATGTGACCTCCATCAGGTAAGACACCCTGTAGCAGGGTATGTATTGTTTTTATTGAGATAAATGCTTTTTCTTCATTCAAGAGTAGCATTGTATGTTTGTTTTTGACTGTGGTATTGTGAACACTAAATCCACTGTAATGAATATCACAGTGACCATAATGAAATATCTGAATCATCAGCTGTGTAAAGTGACAGGGATTGTAACTGTGATGTTTTGTCTCCCCCTGCTGGTGGCAGTGGATGATCTCAGAGCTGGCCTGTTATACTTACTCCATGGCCATAGTTCCTCTGTATGATACGCTGGGAGTCGAGGCCATGGTCCACATACTCAACTTAGGTAAGAAAAACTTTATCAGCTCATCAGCAAAAATTCTGTCTGCTTGATTTTCTTATGATTTTTAAAGCAGCCGTCTCAAATGAGTCATCCGGTAGCCAGGCGGCGGCTACGAGCCTGTAGTTTATGTCTCATCTTATCCTGTATCATTAAAAATGGGTTGAGTAAAAATATTGCTCTTGTATGTGAAACCACAGAAAGCATGAATATGCACTCACCAGCCACTTCATTAAGTACACCTTGGTAGTACTAGTGTAATAGTCCACATGAACGTTTTGCAAAAATTTTCCCCCAGAGTAGAAAATAGTGCAGCCAATTTTACTCTGGTGTATATTTTGGGCTAGGAATGGCTTATCTTAAAAATTTGGTGTATGACCCAGAGTGAACCCCATTCGCCCTTTTGAGGTTTCAAATCCTGCAAAACCTCAGAGAGGTCACTGTGCTGCGAGATCTCAGTAACATTGAGAACTGCATTGAGACGCTCTGATCACGCTGCACTTTAACCGCTGCACACGGACAACACCATTAACATCGCAACATAAAACTATTTTTATATTGTGCCTAAAACTCTCATGAATATATTCTCTGGGTTTATAGATGTTGTTATTGTATTTGTTTTATGTAAACATGGGAGAATCACAGGCTGTCTCTCTGTTATTTTCAATGGGAGCTGCTGTGAGCTACACTCGCTTCCTGATCATGTCGTTCTGGGGGAAAGTGAAGTTTGCTCTGTAACGTTTTGATTATTGTTCTTTACAACACTGTTTGTCCTCTTTGTTCCAGATTAATATATAATACGTCTGAAATTCGGTTTGCGTTTATTAAATTCCACGCAGATTAAACGTAGCAGACACGGATTATTTGTTATAATTGTTTTAGCAAATTTTCAGGGTATCATGCAGCAGTCTCTTATTAACCTGATGAAAAGCATTAAAAAAATTACATTTTTGTAGTATAATATTCATTTACAATTGTCATCATGTGGATTCTCTGTTGTTTGACTGCAGTGACTCTCTGGTGCACAAGGGATTATGGGATACGTCAATAGGACGAATGGTATAAAACAGACAAATCCACTTTAACTTCTCGCGAGTTCTTAAAGTGGATTAGTCTGTTTTACTTTTCAGATTGGACAGTTACCTGAGTGATTGCCATTCAAGATGCAGGGTGGTTCCGTGGTGTAGTGGATGTGGTGATGTGTGACACCACATTTGAGTGGATTTGACCACTTTAACCTTGGTTATAATCTGAGCAGGGGGGGTTATATCTTGTCCACCCACATCAGATTGGACCCCATTTCATTATTCATATTTCATAATTTATATTATAAAGACAATCAATTCATACCACTAAGTGACACTGTTGCATCGATTATATATACAGTTTAACTCCAGTTACCCAGCGTGTTTTATGAAACCATTGAACAGTCTTCTTAATAACTAACACACACTTTCAAAACATTATTCTCATCTGTAAAATCAGCTAACTTTTTTCGTTCATCCTACATGACCGCTTCTTATACACCAGAGGGATTCATAAAAAAGACTCTTGTTTTTATTTATTTATTGTAGCTTCATCCGTTTTGCTCTGAATCTCCACAGCAGACCTGGTATGGCTCTGAATGTTGATATGACACACATTTTATGTTGAAGCCTATCTGATGCAACTCCAGATGCATAAGAAGGTTGGAACACAGGTGGCATCAAACAGGGAGCCTTCTTGTTGGGAGGCAGGCAGGCAGGCGTGCTCGCTGCTCACCCCACTGTGCTGCCCACTTATATAATGTTCAGGAGAATGTAATTGTTCCCCTGAAATCAGTATTTCAACATTGTAAAGTCACATTACTGACATACAGATGATCTGTACAGGACACAAACCTGTACAACATATTTATAGTGTCACATTGACAATTTAATGTGTGAAGACAGCATCAACTTTTGAGTGTAAATGAGAAAAGAAAAAGCTGCCGTCTATACAGTTTACACATCCAGGGTCCAGTTTCCCTCATGGTCATCTTGTCAGCAGAATAAATGATCTTTGTTGCTGTCTTAAGCCCCTTTCACACCGGGCCTTCTTCAAGTTGCATATGCTGCATTTCTAATAACGCAGGCAGGAATTTGGCCTTTACCTTGGCTTTAAATTTTCAGGTTGATAGTGTCTGAAATTATAATATGCTTCTTTATTAGGGCTCCATATTGTTTCTCAAAATTTGATACGATATGTTGGATGTCCAATGCTCAGTACGTATCACAATATCTATATATTTATGTGTTTAATACTGCTTATAAAAAAATAATTTAAATGCATTCACAAAATGTAGTGTGTTGTTAGTGTGTAACCCAACTTTTTAATACTTTAGTTATACTGTTTAATGTGTGTTGTATTAGTATTTTGTTTTGCACATTTTCACCTTTTCTTTGTCTTTTCCACAAATTAACGTCACAATCTACATGTTTGTTGATAAGATTACTAACCCCAAGAGCCTTAATCATTTTCATATTTATGGCTTCCCTCACGCTCGCTGACCTAATTTTAAAGCTAGAACCCAAAACAGACCCAATTATGCCCGAGCTTAGACATGGCTTCAAAAAAAGATGCCTCTTCATATCCCACTTTAGTTATGCAGAAAAGTTAAATTAAGTAAACATATTTTTATATGGTTCATCAATTCCACTTAGTGCAGAAGTGTAGTAAAACGTAGTACTGATTATACATTTCATTTGTTAAAAATGTGATTATTATTCATTTATTAATTTGCTTTCTCCATTTAAGGGTCACGGGGGGTAGAGCCTATACCAGCAGACACAGGGCAAGATGATGATGATTATTACTATTTGTCTTTGTTAGTAGTAGTAGTAGTAGAAGAAGATGAAAAAATTTCTTCAAAAGTAGATATTTACCATAAGGGTATTGTTTGAGTGGTGGCATTCAGTCATCTTTCCATCTGGATGGGGGCCTGGCCTGAGCAGGAAGAATGGAGAACTTATGTATTTATGTAAAAAGTGCAACCTGATTGACAGGTAAGAAGCTTTTATCTTGTCATGCTCAGAAACAGACTGTTTTTTGTGGGGCAGCTGGGGAGCAAAGCTTTATTTTATTTTTTAACTTACCACAGGTGTGCTGCACCATTTCTAGCTTGTGTTTTAGCTGCACTTACACAGTCAGAGGATGTGCACAGACTTTGAAAGAAAACAAAGCGTAAATATTTTTGTAAAACTTGCGGATGTGCTGCTCTTGTTCATTGCATTGCTACCGAGCTGTGAGACAGAGAGGCAACATAAACTGTTTTGTTTTTTGGGATTTTGTTTGTTTGTTTTTTCCCAACTTGGAGCTGCTGCAGAAAACAGCGGTCTAATGGCTCACCACATCCAGCAATGATATATCGAAAATATGGGGATGGGATGGGAATGTCTTATACTGGCACATTGATGATACCATGATCCGGTATTGACCCCTCTTCCCCACCCCCTTGCCTCCGCCCTGCTGCTCCCACCGAGGTCGCGGTTGCGTGGGACACTGCTGCTCCCCCCACATTCTCATTGCCTCAATTCAGATGACGGACTGTCTTACAGTTTAGCATATATAAACAATCAGATGTATATTGTATGGGCGTTCTAATTCTGATGTGTGCCGTTATTACGTTCAACTTCTAATAATTATGGATTAATTGTATTTTTGTCTGAGGTAATTGGGTGGGCTGAAATTTCGTTGCACTTGTAATGACAATAAATCTATCTATCTACTCTACATTGCTAAAAAAAACTTTCCCACATCATCAGTTCTGTCTGAAGACTAACAATTTTCATAGTATTTATGCTATGAGTTCCTACAGTGCAGCTTTTTACCCAGAGCTGGGCTGGGGATTTGTACATTCACAGGTTCCTGTAGTGAGTTGACATTGTAGGAAAACTACAAGATGATACGGATGTATTGGTGCAGTGATTATACTGTTCTTGTAGTAATAAGTGTGTTTTGATAAAATGTTGGGCAAGTAATTAATTTTTGGAGGAGGAGTTACAAAGTAGCCCTGTTAAAGCCCAATTATTCATTCATTCTAACCCAATCCCAATACTTTCTCTTCATCCAACCACTTTTCCCTTTCCCTTCATTCACATGAATGAATGAAGGGAAAATGAAGGTAAAGGGTGAAGTCGTAGTCGCCACTGATGCGGTATAATTGGCATTATGACCTTTAAGTTATCTCTTTATATGTTTGCCATGTTTTTGTTTTTGTTTAGCTGAGATCTCTCTTGTGATCTGTGATCGAGAGGAGAAGGCGGCTTCCCTCTTGCACAACAAAGAGAAAGGCCTGACTCCAACACTGTCCTGTTTGGTGCTCTTCAACGATTTCAGCAACGGCTTTGTGGAGCGGGCGAACAATTGCGGGGTGGAGGTTTTGAAAATGACACAGCTGATGGTAAGCATAGAGGATCCATTTATTTAATATAACATGGTTTTTCTTTTCTTTAATACCAACTGTAATTTCATTGTGCTCCAGGTTTGTTTTAATTTTTACACCAATAACAACTTGAGTAAGACCCTTCGGCTGCTCCCTTATATTTTTTTCCCACTCAGTCGTCACAGCAGATCCGAGGTAGAGTTGTATGTTGAGTTGGCACAAGTTTTACGCCGAATGCCCTTCCTGATGCAGCTCCACATTACATTACACATTACGGTTGAACTGGGACAACAATAACTCAAGATGAATAGACATTAATAACGTAGGTCACCTGGCTTAACAAGTAGATGAGGTGATTAGGTTTTGCAGGAATTATATATGTAGGAGATTTTACTTGTTACAAAATGAGAGAACCTTTTAGTTTTGCCTATATTGTCACATATAGTCAGTGATGAGTACAGTTCAGCTAATCCAATAGCAGATAATTATCGAAGCTAATGTTTTTGCTATCAGATTAGCTTTTCAGATAAGTTTTAAAACCATCATTGGACCAATTATCTTCCGATAAATTTATTTCCGATAACTTTCAGTCGATAACATTGTATTTGCTGGTAAAGTTTAACGGTCAAAAACGTTTGTAAACCCTAAAATCAAACATTTTAGTCCGTTTGTTGTGTGTTTCTAGCCACAGAGCAGACTGGCTGCCTGTCGCTTGCTGATGACATCATCATTAAGCACAAAACATGATTGGCCGGTCGACGCAGGGAGCATTGTGAGTAGTGTAGTTCAGGTTCACTTTGCACGTAACAGCGACTTGTCCACTCGACAGAAAAACAAAACAGACTAATTTTAACATTATTTTATTTTATTTCTTTGTGGCTGTAATTTAATCGCCAAGACTTGGTGGGGGAGAGGAGCTCTCATGACGCAGCTGTGTGTACAAAGGGATGGACTTTTCTTCACATTTAGACATTGTTTTGGATTTAAAACGTGGATTATTTATTCAGATGAATCCCCCTGAAACTAACAGGTAAGAACTTATATTTACTATGTGTATTTTACTCTGCCAGTCTATGCATTAATGGATGTATATTTCGGTTGTTTATGTGGAAGGGTTCAAAGCATGTGAAAAAAGCAGCAGCTTTTATCTCGTAAATGACGGTGTATCTAATACTGAGATAAACTGTGACTTCTAATACTGTGTTTTACTGCTTTTGAAAGATGATGACAGTGTTTGGGGTTTTATTTTTTAATGATTCATTTTTCATGTGTTCTTTGTGTTTGTGATCTTTGAATTTACCCAGAAGCCCCTGCAGCAGTTAAAGTGAAACTGGTTTATCAGAAGCCGACAGTGTAATCTGACGTGGCCGCGTCCATATCAATACTAATAGTTATCGGTTATCTGTAATAAAGATACATTTTTTAAAGCAGTTTATCGGTTTATCGTCATAAAAGATAACTTTTCAGTTACTGTATCTGATTAATGCTTATCGAAGCTAAATTTTTGGTTAGCTATGCCCACCACTGCATACAGTGGCTTGCAAACGTATTCAGCCCCTCCATATTTCACGCATTTTAATTTGTTTATGGCATTTCAAATACAAAAAGTAAATTAGGCGTCTCAATATGAATATTTCTAAAATTATCTTCCTTAGACTCAAACTCAAAACAAATCTCTACAACTTGATATAAATTAATTAAAAATAGAAAAGCCAAGATAATGGGTTGCATAAGTAATCAGCCACTTTGGTATAATACCTGTAAATAATCAGTTTAATTTCCAGTTTTCTTCAGACAAGTCAGGGGATGGATACATGAACATTTCCAAGTCACTGAATATGTCTTGCACTTTATTTACATCAGTTATGAAGAAATAAAAACAGTATGGCACTCTGTGGTAAATCTGTGTGGAGTAGACAGTTCTCAAAAACTGAGTGAAGGAGAAAAGTGAGGAAAGCCACCAAGACAACCCAGAAGAAGTAACAGGCTTCTTTGGCTGTGATTGGAGAAATTGTGCACATTGCACCTTTTGCATTTTGTAGAACCAGTTACACAGCTTCATGATGAAGTGGTAAAATGGTCAAAATTGCAACTTTCACCACTGTTGATGCTTGGAGAAACCATCTTGGTTTGTGAACACTGGGTATATGGGGTTTCAATGATTTGCAAGAGTTGGAATTACAGCTTCAGGGGGTGTTCCAGTTGAAACTTCCTACTTGTAACTGGGGAATTGCAACCTCTGAGTGCAACTGGAATGCACCAGTTGTACCCAACCTGTGAAATATGAGGATGATCTTCTCGTAGTTCCACTATTGCCTTCCAAACTCCAATATCCATCATTTTAACTGTGTGTGTGTGTGTGTGTGTGTGTGTGTGTGTGTGTGTGTGTGTGTGTGTGTGTGTGTGTGTGTGTGTGTGTGTGTGTGTGTGTGTGTGTGGCCACGAAGAAATGGTCATGTTCCATTTTGGTCATCAGCCTACCTCAGCATCCTGAGAGGAGTTTGTGCACCCCAAACGCATCTTGTTCTTTGGTGGCTTTTGGATCCTCAGCAGAAATAATAGTAATAAAATTCAACCCGGTCTACTGATTACACTGATCATCTGGCCATATCATTAGCACTGCAGTTGAAGAACATGAACAGCTGAGATGTTGTGAAGTTTGACAGGTGGCTTCACCCCCATCCCTTTGTTGCACTTAAAAACCGTTCCGTTTAGTTTATACTGAAAACAACATGAAGATGTGCCTGGAAAGCTGTAACTCGTATGTATTGGACTTCATCATGCCTGCCCACTTTTTTCATCCTATCCATATAAGTGTAGGCAGGGTTTTCTGTAAGACCCATATCCATTTTCTAAACATAAATGAAAGTATAGGTCTACAGATGGAGTACATATTGGTGGTTCAGTTGAGTCACAAACTGTTGAATTTTGGGCGTCCTCTTTGTGAGATTATCATGGGTTTAAACTTGCATACATGTCCTTTAATTGAGTCGTTGGTGGCAATATTTAAATTGATGTGGAATTCTTCTGTGTTCATTTCGTAGGACCTGGGAAGGCAGAACCTCAAAGATCCTGTGGTAAGTTGAGTGTCTCTCAGCTGCTACATCGCCACATCAAACGGGTTCCAGTAAATATCTAATCACCCTCTAAATGCTTGGATGACAGCTTTATCATTGCTCCTCTGCCATAAGATATCATTAAGATTCACTTGTAAACAGGACTTAAATTAACAGTGGAGGAAGCCTGTTGTGACATTATCATATTTTATTGCTGCCTGCTGTAGCCGCCCCAGTCTGAGGATCTGGCCGTGGTTTGCTTCACCAGTGGAACCACAGGTACAGTTTGTCTGTAATTATGCTTCAGTCACATCATTAGAGAAGTGTCCATCAGCAACCGCTAACGACCTCTCTTTATGGCGTGATTGTAGTCTCCTTTGCTGCACAAGGTCCTGCAATAATGTCTTATTTATTTATCCAGGAAAGCCCAAGGGAGCCATGATCACCCACGGCAACATCGCCTCCAACGCTTTCTCTGTCATTAAGCTCCTGGAGGTCTGTGTCTGCACTTCCACCTCCTTCTGTAATTGAGAACAGCTTCACGGCTACCACATGTCTCTGTTAGCCTGTTTCCAAACTGTCCCAGTCGTCAGCAGGTCTAACTGTATGATTAATAGTCCGTTTGATTGTCCTCGACACTGGAAGGTGCTTTAACTAATTGTCCTTGTATAAAGACGCTGCAGTCGAAGTGAAATTGGAAAAGCCGTGCAGCGTGTTTGATTGCCTGTGTAGCTTCACCTTATATTTTAGTAGCATCTTAATCTCTCCCTTGTGCTCCGCTTATTTTTCTTTCAGGGCTCCATTGATTTCCAACAGAACGATGTGTCGATTTCCTACCTGCCGCTTGCCCATATGTTTGAGAGAATGATTCAGGTACTTGGCAAGTGTTTGATGTCTGCTGACTCTTATCTTGCCTCCACCAAAGTGGTGATTTTTTTTTTTTTTTTTTTTTTCTCTCTGCACCACTTTCTGAGTTCTGATTGCTCAAAAATTATGAAAACAATTTTATGAAACTTGGTAAAAAGCTTCGGTTTGGCCTGAAAGATGAACATTGAATTTTTATTTGTCAGAGTTAAGACATTAGAAGCAGTTGTTAAAACTTTGAGATGGTGGTTGTGCATTTTGTTGTAAATGTTATAAAAAGTGCACAGATAGACATCAGCTATAAAATGCAATTTATTATTAGATTTATTTATTTCATTTCCTCTCTGGGCTCATTTTGCATGAAGGCAGTGTGCACCAGTGTTGAGCATGTTATTTTAACAAAGTAATTAGTTATAGTTAGTAGATTGTTCTCCCAAAAAGGAACTGACTTACAGCATTTTAAAAGTATTTAGTTAGTGGGGAAAGTAACTATTGCGTTACTTTAAAAAAAAAGTTCAATATGTCGGTGAATATGGATCCCCTCCCTCTTAATGAACTTTAAAATTCAACTATATGTTCAATTATTTATAATAAAATTGAATATTAAATATGTTTAATGAATTAAATGGACACTTAATAGAATAAGCTATTAACAGAAAACATTGTACACTAATCTACACTGTTTTAATGTTGCTGTGGGACATTGTAAGACAAGACATCTATCAAATTTAATATATTATTCAAGATATTATCATTACTGTTATGGTTAGGAGTCCGGACAGAACTGGACCGGTACTTGGTGATGGACGTATACGCTGGGAGCAAGGAAACAGAGCTGGTTATGAACAAAAAGAGATTTATTTACAATAAACAAAAGAACAATGTTGTGCTGGTTAGACAGCCTGCTGACTGGAGAGTCAACCCACTTGTAGCTGTGGAAATTAGGGTGCTGCAAGTTCCCATTCTGGAGCCGGTGTCGCAGACCGAACGGTCCACCCCTAAAAATTGGTCCTACTTTTGCATCTGTGCCTGCATCATTTCGGACCACAGCATCACATCTGAGAGGGACTCTCTTCACCCAAAGCAATCAAATGGATTAATGGGATTATTAACCATCAGATGATAAACGTAAAACCTCTTAAATCATTCTGTTGTCAGTTTTAAATAGAAACGAGGCTGTTTTATGCAGAAACAAGGGGAAATTCCGTGACACTTTAAAATGTCCGATGCGCAGTGAACGCATCAGCTAGGAGCATGTTTAGCTGTGGCGCCCTGATCGCTTCTGCCGCCTTTTGATGAAATAATGCTAATTTATGTGGAAATGATTATTGTACAAAGCTTCAGATATCAGTCATTGAGCTAGATGATCATTGGAGTGCAGTTTGAAGCAGAAACAAGGTGTTAATCCGTGAACCGCGTCATCACCGTGTCATCAGGTGGGACTGATTTTTAGGGGGACCGTTTGGTCTGCGACACCGGGACCTTCACTGATCGGCTGACAAAAGCATACAAGTAAGTTTATAAGGATCTATATCCTTATCCTGAACCTAAATCTAAGTTGCAGCAACAAGAGGTACAAGATCAGATGTATTTCACAACTCTTTTTAAGGATATGTATTTTTCTAATTTCACAAAGGTTTAATTCTTGATTGCATTTTTTGAACTTGAAAATTCTTCTCTGTTGTAAAGTTAATCAATATGAGGACAACGCTTCAGCTTTTAGCTCATACCTTTTTTTTGTTAAGGGTCCAAAAAAGAACATTTTATTCATTTAAAAAAAAAAAATCGGCTGATTTGTCGGCTATCGGCAAATCAGCTGATTTATCGATTATCTGCATTTTTTCATCCAGATATCATTATCGTATCGGCCTCAAAAAATCCATATCGGTCAGGCTCTATTCACATATACATTCTTGCCTTTTGTCTCAGTGGGGGGGGGGAAGTAATGTCTGCAGTTGGAGTCGAAAAATGCGAATGATACATGTGTGTCTTGGTTGTTGGTGTGAGCGTGTGTTTGTGTTTGTGCATGAACTCCCACCCACCTCTGTCTCTGGTTGGCTTACCATGAAATTGTTCTTTTCCTTAGCCAATCACCATCACTTATGTGATGTCCCACCTCTTCCCCTGCCCCCACCAAAGAAAAGAAACAAAACAAACGAAAATGGCTTCAGTGAGCTTTATTATAGTAAAACACTGCATTTTATTGTCAGTAACAATAACGGCGTACTTGCCCATTTATTTTAACAGCATTATTCCCATCAGTTATGAGCACAATATAAAATCTGCAACATGCTGTATCGTGTTCCCATTCACAATATCCACAAGTGTCTTGTAATGTATTTGTGAGGGAACACTATCCGAGTTGCGGACAGTCAACAGTGGATTGCGTTACCCAGGGTTGGCTGGACTGCAACTTCATTGCACCGGCGCACAGTGGCAGCACATGCAGGGGTATTGTTTTCAATCATGTCTGTCTGTCTGTCTACTTGTAGTGGAATAATTGAGGGTCAGTCAAGGACAGAGTGATGTGATATTGAGAAAAATCAGAAGTCGAGGCCACAGGCCAAGGTCAGAATTTGGGCCCCAGTGCTTATGTATGTTTAGAATTAGAATTGGTTCAAAATATGTCAATGGCTGCTATTAGACACTACATAAATATGAAGTCATAGATTACCTTTTTATTGGTCACATGATTCGACGTGGTGGGTGGGGTGCATATTGGACAAGGAAAAATTTGTTCTGTTTTGGATAGAACTGATCAAATGTCAGCCACAGAGGAAACAGAATCATACATTATAGTACCAGTGAATCACAGAGAACTAATCTTCATGATTTCAGCCCCAACCAGTTCCAGCAGAAGACTGCCCCTCCCTGAGCCTGGTTCTGCTGGAGGTTTCTTCCTGTTAAAAGGGAGTTTTTCCTTCCCACTGTCACCAAGTGCTTGCTCACAGGGGGTCGTTTTGACCGTTGGGGTTTTTACGTAATTATTGTATGGCCTTGCCTTACAATATAAAGCGCCTTGGGGCAACTGTTTGTTGTGATTTGGCGCTATATAAATAAAATTGATTGATTGATTGATTTATGGTAGCGCGGGCGGTTGCTCCTTCTTGATATTGTTTTTGTAGTAGATGTCATCTGTGTGTTGAATAGGCTAGCAAGAGCAATAAATCTGATGGAGATCACGCTCAGTTAAAGTAGGAGTAGCTGAAATAATAACTTAAACAATTTGTCCATGAATCATGAGTGACACACTTATTTAAACACGCTGGGGAAAAACAGCAACAACAAAAAAGGAAGGGCTGGCCACAGCCTTGAATGGATATGGTTAAATTTTGGGCCAGACGGTGGTGGTATTGTGCAGTGTGTAGTTCTTTCACGTCATAGGTACAGGGTGTGTTTTTCTGCATGTTCTTCCCGTATTGTAAAATATTTAGTTTATTTACGTCCAAAAATAAACAAACAAATGACAAAAAACAAATGGTAGTGGGGGTGGGGGGGCAAGTACATCCAGGTTGGTGGAACCAAGGAGTGAATCAATAAATGCCGAACAAAATGAAGCATTTGGAATCTTGCTGGTATGAAG
This sequence comes from Thalassophryne amazonica, assembly GCF_902500255.1. NCBI lineage: Eukaryota > Metazoa > Chordata > Actinopteri > Batrachoidiformes > Batrachoididae > Thalassophryne > Thalassophryne amazonica. The sequence continues at coordinate 34,647,584 of NC_047107.1, forward strand.
TCTGTCTGTGTAGATGAAAAGTCCTAATTGAATCTGTTTCTGTCTCAGGTCACCATGTTGTGCTATGGGGCAAGAATCGGATTCTACCAAGGGGATATTTCACTTCTTATGGATGATATTAAAACTCTGAAGCCAACCTTCTTTCCTGTTGTGCCTCGTGTGCTCAATCGTATTTATGATAAGGTCGGTCGATAAATGTGCCAGAATAAATCACCTTTGAGTTCTAGTAATTAATTTTCCCTTTGTTGAGCTTCATTCATGTTTCTTTGTTTTGAACCAAATTCTTTACAGATCCTGGCTTCCATCACCTCTCCGTTGAGCCGGGCTCTGCTTAATTTTGCTGTGAGGAGAAAGCAAGCAGAGCTCAGCCGCGGCATTGTGCGCAACAACAGTCTGTGGGACAAGCTGGTGTTCAAAAAGATTCAGGTCAGTGTCTTCACCAGCAGTTTAATTTTATATTGGTGTTTTTGAAATAGGTCATTGGTATGTGTTGCTTTGCATTTCGTAAATAGTTTGTTTAGCTAGATGTCTGACTTTCCAGTGTAGTACCACAGTACCAGTGGTTCCACACTGAAATACTTAAATACCCTTCTGTTGATGCCCAGTGTGAAATAACCCATCTGCTACTCTGTTTCATTGTTGCATCTTTGAGTTGACGTCATTTATCAGCACAGTAATCTGTAGAGATGATTGTAGAATCAAATCAATTTTATTTATATAGCGCCAAATCACAACAAACAGTTGCCCCAAGGCGCTTTATATTGTAAGGCAAGGCCATACAATAATTAAGGAAAACCCCAACGGTCAAAACGACCCCCTGTGAGCAAGCACTTGGCGACAGTGGGAAGGAAAAACTCCCTTTTAACAGGAAGAAACCTCCAGCAGAGCCAGGCTCAGGGAGGGGCAGTCTTCTGCTGGGACTGGTTGGGGCTGAGGGAGAGAACCAGGAAAAAGACATGCTGTGGAGGGAAGCAGAGATCAATCACCAATGATTAAATGCAGAGTGGTGCATACAGAGCAAAAAGAGAAAGAAACACTCAGTGCATCATGGGAACCCCCCAGCAGTCTAAGTCTATAGCAGCATAACTAAGGGATGGTTCAGGGTCCAAAAAGAACAATTTTACTCTCATCAGTCCACAAAATATTCCTCCATTTCTCTTTAGGCCAGTTGATGTGTTCTTTGGCAAATTGTAACCTCTTCTGCACGTCTTTTATTTAACAGAGGGACTTTGCGGGGGATTCTTGCAAATAAATTAGCTTCACACAGGCGTCTTCTAACTGTCACAACACTTACAGGTAACTCCAGACTGTCTTTGCCATTCTGGTTATTCTTCTATCCATTTTGATGGTTGTTTTCCATTTTCTTCCACGCGTCTCTGGTTTTTTTGTCCATTTTAAAGCATTGGAGATCATTGTAGATGAACAGCCTATAATTTTTTGCACCTGCGTATAGGTTTTCCCCTCTCCAATCAACTTTTTAATCAAAATACGCTGTTCTTCTGAACAATGTCTTGAACATCCCATTTTCCTCAGGCTTTCAAAGAGGAAAGCATGTTCAACAGGTGCTGGCTTCATCCTTAAATAGGGGACACCTGATTCACGCCTGTTTGTTCCACAAAATTGCCGAACTCACTGACTGAATGCCACACTACTATTATTGTGAACATCCCCTTTTCTACTTTTTTTTTACTAATAGCCCAATTTCATAGCCTTAAGAGTGTGCATATCATGAATGCTTGCTCTTGTTGGATTTGTGAGAATCTACTGAAACCTTGTTTCCCATGTAACAAGAAATGTACTCAAAACCTGGATTATCTTTTTACTCACATAGCACTACTATCATTTTATGTTACAGCCTTATTCCAAAATGGAGTAAATTAATTTTTCTCCCAAAAGGCTACTCACAACACTACATAATGACAACATGAAAAAAAGTTTCTTTTTTTTTATTTTAGCAAATTTATTAAAAATAAAAAACTAAGAAATCACATGTACATAAGTATTGCTCAATATTTTTTTTTATGCAGCTTTGGCAGCAATTACAGCCTCATATCTTCTTGAATATGATGCCACACAATTGGTGCAGCTATCTTTGGGCAGTTTTGACCATTTCTCTTTGCTGCACCTCTCAAACTCCATCAGGGTGGATGGGGAGCATCGGTGCACAGCCATTTTCAGATTTCTCCAGAGATGTCCAATCAGATTCAGGTCTGGGCTCTGGCTGGACCACTCAAGGACATTCAAAGAGTTGTCCTGAAGACACTGCTTTGATATCTTGGCTGTGTGTTTAGGGTCATTATTCTACTGAAAGATGAACCGTCACCCAGTCTGAGGTCAAGAGCGCTCTGGAGCAGGTTTCCATCCAGGATGTCTCTGTACATTGCTGCATTCATCTTTCCCTCAATCCTGACTAGCCTCCCAGTTCCTGCCACTGAAAAACATCCCCACAGCATGATGCTGCCACCACCATGCTTCACTGTAGGGACCGTGCCTGGTTTCTTCCAAATATGACGCCTGGCATTCACACTAAAGAGTTCAATCTTTGTCTCATCAGAACAGAGAATTTTATTTCTCATGGCCTGAGAATCCTTCAGGTGCCTTTTGGTAAACTCCAGAAGGGCTGCTATGTGCGTTTTACTAAGGAGTGGCTTCTTTCTGGTCACTCTACCATACAGGCCTGATTGGTGGATTGTTACAGAGATGGTTGTCCTTCTGGAAGGTTCTCCTCTCACCACAGAGGAATGCTGGAGCTCTGACAGAGTGAGCATCGGGTTCTTGGTCACCTTCCTGACGAAGGTCCTTCTCCCCCAACTGCTCAGTTTAGACGGGAGACCAGCTCTAGGAAGAGTCCTGATGGATCTGTACTTCTTCCTTTTATGGATGATGGAGGCCACTGTGCTCACTGGGGCCTTCAAAGCAGGAGAAATGTTTCTGTACCCTTCCTCAGATTCGTGCCTTGAGACAATCCTGCCTTGGAGGTCTACAGATAATTCCTTTGACTTCATCTTTGGTTTGTGCTCTGACATGCACTGTAACTGTGGGACCTTATACGTAGACAGGTGTGTGTCTTTCCAAATCATGTTCATTCAACTGACTTTACCCCAGGTGGACTCCAGTTAAGCTGTAGAAACATCTGAAGGATGATCAGTGGAAACAGTATCCACCGGAGCTCAATTTTGAGCTTCATAGCAAAGGCTGTGAATACTTAGGTACAGTAGTGTTCCGAATAATAGTAGTGCTGTGTGAGTAAAAAGATTAATCCAGGTTTTGAGTATATTTCTTATTTTCTGGGAAACAAGGTACCAGTAGATTCTCACAAATCCAACAAGACCAAGCATTCATGATATGCACTCTTAAAGCTATGAAATTGGGCTATTAGTAAAAAAAAAACGTAGAAAAGGGGGTGTTCACAATAATAGTAGCATCTGCTGTTGACGGTACAAACTCAAAACTGCTATGTTCAAACTGCTTTTTTTAGCAATCCTGTGAATCACTAAACTAGTATTTAGTTGTATAACCACTGTTTGTCATGATTTCTTCACATCTGCGAGGCATTAATTTTGTTGGTTTGGAACCAAGATTTTGCTGGTTTACTAGTGTGCTTGGGGTCATTGTCTTGTTGAAACACCCATTTCAAGGGCATGTCCTCTTCAGCATAAGGCAACATAACCTCTTCATGTATTTTGACATATCCAAACTGATCCATGATACCTGGTATGCTATATATAGGCCCAACACCATAGTAGGAGAAACATGCCCATATCATGATGTTTGCACCACCATGCTTCACTGTCTTCACTGTGAACTGTGGCTTGAAATCAGAATTTGGGGGTCATCTCACAAACTGTCTGCGGTCCTTGCACCCAAAAAGAACAATTTTACTCTCATCAGTCCACAAAATATTCCTCCATTTCTCTTTAGGCCAGTTGATCTGTTCTTTGGCAAATTGTAACCTCTTCTGCACATGTCTTTTATTTAACAGAGGGACTTTGCGGGGGATTCTTGCAAATAAATTAGCTTCACACAGGTGTTTTCTAACTGTCACAGCACTTACAGGTAACTCCAGACTGTCTTTGATCATCCTGGAGCTGATCAGTGGGTGAGCCTTTGCCATTCTAGTTATTCTTCTATCCATTTTGATGGTTGTTTTCCGTTTTCTTCCACATGTCTGTTTTTTTTTTTTTTTTTTCCATTTTAAAGCATTGGAGATCATTGTAGATGAACAGCCTATAATTTTTTGCACCTGCGTATAGGTTTTCCCCTCTCCAATCAACTTTTTAATCAAACTACGCTGTTCTTCTGAACAATGTCTTGAACGTCCCATTTTCCTCAGGCTTTTAAAGAGAAAAGCATGTTCAACAGGTGCTGGCTTCATCCTTACGTAGGGAACACCTGATTCACACCTGTTTGTTCCACAAAATTGAGGAACTCACTGACTGAATGCCACACTACTATTATTGTGAACACCCCCTTTTCTACTTTTTTTTTTTACTAATAGCCCAATTTCATAGCCTTAAGAGTGTGCATATCATGAATGCTTGGTCTTGTTGGATTTGTGAGAATCTACTGAATCTACTGGTACCTTGTTTCCCATGTAACAATAAGAAATATACTCAAAACCTGGATTAATGTTTTTAGTCACATAGCACTACTATTATTCTGAACTCTACTGTACATGTGATTTCTTAGTTGTTGTTTTTTAATAACTTTGCAAAAATCTAAAAAACAAAAAAAAATGTTTTCACATTGTCATTATGGGGTATTGTGTAGACATTTGAGGAAAAAAATAATTTCATCCATTTTGGAATAAGGCTGTAAAATAACAATGTGGAAAAAGTGAAGCGCTGTGAATACTTTCTTGATGCACCGTATGTGTGTGTGTGTTCCTGTGTGTATATATTAAAGGATTTTTAACCGAGCGAGAGGTCTGTACGAGGAAATATCAGACTGAGGTGTTTTCAGTACATACTGAGTGCAGGGTCTGATATCTCTGTACAGACTGAGCAAGCGAGGTTAATAATTTATTATATGGCTACTATGTATATAAACACGCAAACTTACAGTTTCACCCGAATATGCTGCTGACTGTGTTGGGCTCGTTCACATTCTTCACCTCTTCTAGCTTAACAGGTGGTCCGATTATTAGCTGATAAGCTTTCAATCTGTGTTTTTTCCACTGCTGTTTAGATATTTATGGAGTACGTTCATGTCCGACTTGGTTTTTCTAACCGTGTTTTTAGCTTCCTGGTTTGTAACGAAAATACGTGTTGCAGACCGATTGTCATGGTAACGGTCCGATATGAGAAAATAACTGACTGGTAATCAGGCAGTCAGAGGGCACATAATGTCGCAGCCGTATAATAAATATATATATAATATATAATATGCATTATCTAGCATTTATGTTCCTCAGCATTGAAGATCCCAGAAAGTGGAAAAGGTCAAGTGGACACTCGTGTGTCCCCTCACTGTGGTAGATAGATGGTTACTTTCAGGAGTTGGGGATTGACCATTCATGTGCCTAGATGTTGGCTAATCAGGATTCAGGGCAAAGCCATAGTATGCTGAGTGTAGTGAAGCCAGCACTAATGCATCAACACTATTTGTTCATTAAAATGGCCCCGTCACTTCTTTGCTGTAGTAATTGCACATGAAATATGTTTTCACCTGGAAATATATCTGCAATAATTTCATTCTAAAACCATTTAGTTCGTTCTGCACACCAGTGTTTATAATCTTGGCAGAATGTATGTAAACATAGCACAGCTGCCATCTGGTGGAGGTTCAACAGTAAAACATGAATGAAACAAGGAGTAACGTTTGTCAAATTTAAATATTTTTTGTGACTCATGCCATGTGACTTGAAAAGCAGTAAAAACTAAATATCAGTTTAAGATGTGCTATATTTCATGTTAAACAAAATAAATAACTTAATATACATCTGACATGTTTTATTATACAGATGTATTACACACACACACAGTTTACTAAGACAGATTTAAACAATATGTAGAGAAGTTACTAAGAGTCAGGATTGTTTCACTGGGAAACTTTTGTATTGAGCCAAAATGAAATACAGTGGTCCCTCGCTATATCGCGGTTCACCTTTCGCGGTCTCGCCAGTTCGCAGATTTTTTTTTTTAGTTCAATTTTGCATGCTTCTTTTTTTAATGGTCTGCTGTGCTTAGTTGCAGCCAAAATCTGGCAACAGGTCCAGAGACTACACTCGCTGTTTTGATGTAGAGCGCTCCAGCAGCGAAGAAAAAGCACGTGCATTGTGTTCTACATAAGTCTGTTTATAAGAATCTTCTCACTCAGAAGAAAAAAAGAGCGCCAACAACTACCCATATCACTCGGAAAAAGGCACCTGCACCGAGGTGGAAAAACACGCTGCGGAGCGGCGCCACGACGAAAAGGTGCGATCAGAGGAACTGTGAAATACTGGTCAGTCACTATTAATAATTTTTTATGTGTCCAACCTTGTAGGTTGATCGTTAAAATTAAATTTGTTAGTTCTAAAAGCCATCATAATTATTTATAGGAAAATGTTCTATTTTTATTTCTCAAACAAATGTTTGGGCCTGAAAACAGGTTTTGATCTTTGGTTTCATTCTATAATACTGGACTTATTTTTCTAGGTTTGATCTTTCAATCAATCAATCAATCAATTTTTTTTTTATATAGCGCCAAATCACAACAAACAGTTGCCCCAAGGCGCTTTATATTGTAAGGCAAGGCCATACAATAATTATGTAAAACCCCAACAGTCAAAACGACCCCCTGTGAGCAAGCACTTGGCTACAGTGGGAAGGGAAAAACTCCCTTTTAACAGGAAGAAACCTCCAGCAGAACCAGGCTCAGGGAGGGGCAGTCTTCTGCTGGGACTGGTTGGGGCTGAGGGAGAGAACCAGGAAAAAACCATGCTGTGGAGGGGAGCAGAGATCGATCACTAATGATTAAATGCAGAGTGGTGGATACAGAGCAAAAAGAGAAAGAAACAGTGCATCATGGGAACCCCCCAGCAGTCTACGTCTATAGCAGCATAACTAAGGGATGGTTCAGGGTCACCTGATCCAGCCCTAACTATAAGCTTTAGCAAAAAGGAAAGTTTTAAGCCTAATCTTAAAAGTAGAGAGGGTGTCTGTCTCCCTGATCTGAATTGGGAGCTGGTTCCACAGGAGAGGAGCCTGAAAGCTGAAGGCTCTGCCTCCCATTCTACTCTTACAAACCCTAGGAACTACAAGTAAGCCTGCAGTCTGAGAGCGAAGCGCTCTATTGGGGTGATATGGTACTACGAGGTCCCTAAGATAAGATGGGACCTGATTATTATATCTTTGAGAGTGTTTACACAGGAGAGAAAAGTGAGAAAATGTGTGTAGTGAGGGGTTTTACAGCCTTAAAACATCTATAATAATTGTAAAAAAAATAATGCTACTACTTCGAGGAATTCACCTATGGCGGGCTATTTTTAGAACGTAACTCCCGCGATAAACGAGGGAACACTGTACACATTGTAGGAAGTCCTCATGATAAAATGTGTCTTACTCTTAAACAAGTGTTTTGGACATTTGATACAAAGATAAACATTTAAGTTTGAAATGATGAATTTTGGGAGCGCTCGCTCACTCACTCATTGACATTTTTGTGTTTTGAGAAATATTGTGCTACAATATCATCAGTGGTTATACCTGCTAAACGCAGTATGTTTTTCAATCATTTGCTGCCGCATATCTGGGTGCGGGTCGTGGTGGCAGCAGACCATGCAGCTTAGAAAACACTTGCCCATCCTCAGGCACATCCTCCAATGCTTCCTGGGATATCCCGAGGCATTTCTAAACCAACTAAGAGAGACAATCCCTCCAGCATGTCCTGGGTCTTCCAAGGGGCTTCCTCCCAGTTCGATGTGCCTGAACTCTCCAGGCAGACGACCAGGGAACATCATCACCAGGTGCCAAACCATCTCAGCTGGCTCCTTTTTATGCAAAGAAGCAGCGGCTCAACTCAGAGTCCCTCTCAGATATTAAAGCTTCTCTCCCTGTCCCAGAGTTTAAACCCAGATACCTGATGGAGGAACCTCATTTCCACCACTTGTATCCATGACTTTGTTCTTTCAGTCATTACCCAAAGTTCATGACCATAGGTGAGCACCTTCTGGCTCAGATCTTTCTTCACCGTGACTGTGTTTGCTTGAACATCAGAATGTGCCCTCCGATGTGCACTGGGCAGATTTGAGCCCAAGTGTGAAGTGGCTGGGATTGTTTGTCCCATCTGGGTCAGGGAAGAATTACTGCCCCAACTGTAGGAGTTCAAGTATCTTGGGGTCTTGTTCACAAGTGGGGTAAGATGGAGCAATGTGTTGTTTTTGTATTGAATGCTAGGATATTACAAAAAGTACCATAGGATATTGAGATTCATGCAAAGAGGTAAACATGACAGCTCTGACATTTTCATTTGGCATTGTGAATTTAGATTTCCACTACATTTGAGTACTTTCACATGTTTCATACATTACCTGTATTTCAGGCTGGTTTGGGAGGTAATGTGCGGTTTGTCCTAACGGCTTCAGCACCGATTTCCCCCATTGTGTTGACCTTCCTCAGAGCCACCCTCGGCTGTATGATCTTTGAGGGTTATGGTCAGACAGAGTGCACTGGAGGCTGCACCTTCACCATGCCGGGTGACTGGAGCACAGGTTTGCTACACACGTGATTCTGAATCCTTTCTGCTGGCAGCTTGTGATGCTCAGGAGCGTGCGTGTCTTTGTCAGGTCATGTCGGTCCACCGATGCCCGGTGTCACGGTGAAGCTAATCGATATTCCTGAGATGAACTATTACGCTAAAAATGGCGAAGGAGAGGTGAGTTTGTCCTTTAGTCCATGGGCCAAGCAGGTTTTCAGTACCACTTAAGGGGATGAAATGACATTTAGAATCCAGCCTCAGTGTACCATGGCCTACACACAAAAAGTGTGATAGCCATCCCAGGGTGGTAGCTGTAGCCAGGTAGGGCTCAATGAAGAATTACACAGAGGTCAAACTTTAAAAATACTCCAGTCATGTTGAAAACTATATCACATTGCTTGTCTGATCATAACGATTCCAAAAAGGTATAGTTTGGACTATCTATGATGGAATGTTCCAGAGTTATGAGGTAAAATCAGCAAAAATAGTTTGTACAGGGATCAAAATTTAAAGTTGCTCCAATTTCAGTAAAAAAATTATTATTTGGGTTAATAGGGTTCTAATAAGGAATACTTTGCACCATCTGTCATGCTTAGTTTTCATGTTACAGGGTGACATGTCACGTCATAGAATCCATTGGATGTTGACCATGTTTGACCTTTACCTTGGAGACCAAACATTCAACACAGTCAAAACTATTCCATTTATTAATCCTTTTATTTCAACCAATACTTGTATGTAAATATATCCTTTTTGTCATATATTATGTAAAAGCGAGTGAGAAATAAACACTTCTAAAACTGAAAACATTGTTTTTAGAACCTAATAATACCTCTGAAGTGATTTAAGACATTTAGCAGACGTTAGCGTGCATGCTAACGTCTGCTAACTCAAAGCTAATGTCCAGTCTTTTCAAAAGCTCATATACACATATTATGTAAAAGCTAGAGACAGATAAACACTTCTGAAACTGAAAATGCTGTTTTTGCAACCTAATAATTACTTAAACAACTGAAAATTAGAAAGAACATAATGCTCATACAGCCGAGGGTAGTTTAGCATTGCGTTATATTATTTATTTATTTTTTTTACATTAATTGATCCATCAGAGATACAAACCAGTAGTCAACGTACACAGTTGTGAAAATGGTCTCAAAAACAAAAATTAAATATTGATTTTGAAAAGTCGTCTTAAAAAATTTGTAATAATCAATTTTTTCTTCTGTGAAATGTAATAGATCCCTGTCAGCCTCCCAGAAATAAACCCAGAATATGAACAGTTTCTGATTGATTGATTTAATAAATAGAAAGGAGCAAAGCTTGTTTCAAATTGATGGTCAGAATATTTCATTTTCAAATTTTAGGTGAGGAAAATCTACTATTTTTTTATAATGACAATCCTGTGTTGGTGAATCATACAGGGTGCCCCCCCCCCCCCCCCCCCCAAAAAAAAAAAAACCAGCCCACAAAAATTGTTATAAATCCTACAAAGGTCCAGCAAATTTGTTTAAGTTTGTTGGACTTAAACTTCAGTCTGTGTACGATCATTTCCCAAAGTTTCAGTTATCTTGGTGGCTTTGCATAAAAGTCATGTTCTTTGAACTTATTTATTTGGCACACAACTCGTCAATAACAAAAACTGATACACAACACAATTCCACAGTGACATGTGTGACCTTTATGCTATTATTCAAAATTATGCTCCAAATGATATGAATTGTTGGCAAAATAGGCCTCCAGGCAAAAAGTCTTTTCCTCGGTTGACCAAGACATGTTGGGGAAGACGATTGGAACAATATTTATGAAATTTGCTGGACCTTTGTAGGATTTATTACAATTTTTATGGGCTTTGGGGGTTTTTTGGGAGGGGGGGGGTCACCCTGTAAATGACTCTATGGCTCTTATCTTTTCAGAAAATAATGATATAATCTGTACAGTAACATATGTGATGAGAAATGTAAGGAAATCCTCCCCCATAACCTCCCCTCCCTCCATTTTAGGGAAAAAGAAAATTTCCAAGAAATCTCTGTTTGTTCAATTACAAAGTTTAGGGTTGATGAAAAATAGATTACTTGTTCTGGAACATGGCTGTTAAAAGGAGTTATTTTTTTATGTCCAGCAGCTGTGAAGTCAGACCTGCAATGAGATTCATGAAATCTGTCTTTTTTTTAAATGTTTATTCCGTAAAGCAGGGAGAGTTTGTACAATAACTGCATGAGTACTACATTATTACTACTACCATTCCTTTCTGAATGACCCGGTGAACCAGTACACAACATAAGATACTGACAACCAGCCATTAAATATCATCAGATATCAGACCAAGATGTTTTGGGGAACGAGGACTCTCTTGTCTTGGGTTGGCCACCTTACTAGAGTGGGCTCCAGAAGAAACAAGTACATTTTGATGTGGAACTAAATAAAAGGGAAGGTGATCAAACATCAGCACTCAGTCAAAAGTACTCAATGAGGATCAGTGGTCAGGATCAGTTATGCATACAGATCCATAATGCTCCTCTCCAAATCACCCTGGCTCCCCTCTGTTCTTAGATCTGTATCCGTGGTCCCAGCGTGTTTAAGGGCTACCTGCAGGACCCTGAGACCACCGCCAGCACGTTGGACAGTGACGGCTGGCTGCACAGCGGAGACGTGGGAGAGTGGCAGTCTGTAAGCACGCGTATACACACACACACACACACAATAATCAGTATGTACAGTAGTGTTCAGAATAATAATAGTGCTATGTGACTAAAAAGATTAATCCAGGTTTTGAGTATATTTCTTATTGTTACATGGGAAACAAGGTACCAGTAGATTCAGTAGATTCTCACAAATCCAACAAGACCAAGCATTCATGATATGCACACTCTTAAGGCTATGAAATTGGGCTATTGGTAAAAAAAAGTAGGAAAGGGGGTGTTCACAATAATAGTAGTGTGGCATTCAGTCAGTGAGTTTGTCAATTTTGTGGAACAAACAGGTGTGAATCAGGTGTCCCCTATTTAAGGATGAAGCCAGCACCTGTTGAACATGCTTTTCTCTTTGAAAGCCTGAGGAAAATGGGACGTTCAAGATGTTCAGAAGAACAGCGTAGTTTGATTAAAAAGTTGATTGGGGAGGGGAAAACCTATACGCAGGTGCAAAAAATTATAGGCTGTTCATCTACAATGATCTCCAGTGCTTTAAAATGGACAAAAAAACCAGAGACGCATGGAAGAAAACAGAAAACAACCATCAAAATGGATAGAAAAATAACCACAATGGCAAAGGCTCACCCATTGATCAGCTCCAGGATGATCAAAGACAGTCTGGAGTTACCTGTAAGTGCTGTGACAGAAGACGCGTGTGTGAAGCTAATTTATTTGCAAGAATCCCCCGCAAAGTCCCTCTGTTAAATAAAAGACGTGCAGAAGAGGTTACAATTTGCCAAAGAACACATCAACTGCCCTAAAGAGAAATGGAGGAATATTTTGTGGACTGATGAGAGTAAAATTGTTCTTTTTGGATCCAAGGGCCGCAGACAGTTTGTGAGATGACCCCCAAACTCTGAATTCAAGCCACAGTTCACAGTGAAGCATGGTGGTGCAAGCATCATGATATGGGCATGTTTCTCCTACTATGGTGTTGGGCCTATATATTGCATACCAGGTATCATGGATCAGTTTGGATATGTCACAATACTTGAAGAGGTCATGTTGCCTTATGCTGAAGAGGACATGCCCTTGAAATGGGTGTTTCAACAAGACAGTGACCGCAAGCACACTAGTAAACGAGCAAAATCTTGGTTCCAAACCAACAAAATTAATGCCTCGCAGATGTGAAGAAATCATGAAAAACTGTGGTTATACAACTAAATACTAGTTTAGTGATTCACAGGATTGCTAAAAAAGCAGTTTGAACATAATAGTTTTGAGTTTGTAGCGTCAACAGCAGATGCTACTATTATTGTGAACACCCCCTTTTCTACTTTTTTTTTACTAATAGCCCAATTTCATAGCCTTAAGAGTGTGCATATCATGAATGCTTGGTCTTGTTGGATTTGTGAGAATCTACTGAATCTACTGGTACCTTGTTTCCCATGTAACAATAAAAAATGTACTCAAAACCTGGATTAATCTTTTTAGTCACATAGCACTACTATTATTCTGAACACTACTGTACATCTCACGATCAGACCTGTAAAAAGGGGAAAAAAATGTTTCTGCTGTTCTGCCAGAATGGGACACTTCGCATCATCGACAGGAAGAAACACATCTTCAAGCTGTCTCAGGGCGAGTACGTTGCTCCAGAGAAGATAGAGAATGTCTACATGCGTTCACTCCCTGTGCTGCAAGTGTTCATCCATGGCGACAGTTTACAGGTACCTGTGTGACAGCTGATCCGCGGCCAGTTTATTAGGTCCATGCAGACACGTGCAGCAAATAATTAAGTCCACATATATATGGACATGAAGTATTTGTTTTAGTTGAAATTCATTAAGTTAAGTTGAAAAGGTCATTTCACACCAGTTCATCAGATATCTCCATCCTGACCACCTCATTTTCCAGGGAAAGAATCCTGAAAAAAAGACCTGAAGGTGGCTTTTTTGTGATCTCCAGCTGCAAAATAGAAGAAAAAGAAACATTTTATTGGTAGGATTTTATGGAAAGCTTCTTGCGTACAGGGTGCTGCATATTTTGTGAAATAATAATAATAATTTTAACTAGACGTTGCCCGTGGGGATCCACGTTCGCTAGATCGGGTAGTTTTTATAAAATAGCTGGCTGTCATTTTTCATTTTTGCAAAGCTTCTGTAATGATTTTGAATTGTTAGCTAATATCCCTAATTTCTCCAAAAATATTAGTCCTACAAAGTTTCCATTTTTGCAGCGTTCATCCTTGACCCAAAATACACAAGCATACCAAACGATAAATGTCAGCTCTCCCCAGGTTATCCATGATCGAAGCCAAACATGTGCATGCGTACATGTACAGAGGTCACTTGGCTTTTAATATGTAAATAATAAGTGAATTGTTTCAGAGATCTTAAACCTCTCTGTGTGAGGACATTTTCATCCAAAGTCTGTGTGAACTCTGCATTACTATTATGTGTGATGTTATCAATTGTTTTTCCAAAAACGATTTTTGAAATACTCCCGTGTACTCATTTGTATATGATAACACCCATTATCGACAGGCCCGAAGGGCAGCAGCCTCTGCTGTGAGGGAGGGAAAGCAGCGGGTGTGGGAGGAGTTCGGACCAACCATGGAGAAGAACTTTTGGTTGACACCAAAGTGCTTCTGGCGGAGTGTCAGAAGTCAAACCTCTGATTGAAGAGGAACAATTCGAGTTCCATCCTGGTCGTGGAACAACCGACCAGCTCTTCACTCTCACAAGGATCCTGGGCGGTGCCTGGGAGTATGCCCACCCAGTCTACATGTGTTTTGTGGACTTGGAGAAGGCGTATGATCGGGTACCCTGGGAGATACTGTGGGAGGTGCTGCGGGAGTATGGTTGAGGGGCGAGAGCTGTGTTCGGGTGCTCTGCAGTAAGTCGGACTCGTTTCCGGTGAAGGTTGGCCTCCGCCAGGGCTGCGCCTTGTCACCATTCCTGTTTGTGATATTCACGGACAGGATATTGAGATGTAATCCGGGGAGGAGGGTTTCTGGTTTGGTGGGCTCAGGGTCTCATCACTGCTTTTTGCAGATGATGTGGTCCTGTTGGCTTATTCAGCCGGTGACCTCCAACACTCACTGGATCGGTTCACAACTGAAAGACAGAAAGAACTAGATCACGGGTACAAGCGGCTGAAATGAGCTTCCTTAGGTGGGTGGCTGGTGTCTCCCTTAGCGATAGGGTGAGAAGTTCGGTCATCCGTGGGGAGCTCGGAGTAGAGTCGCTGCTCCTTCGCGTTGAAAGGATCCAGCTGAGGTGGTTCGGGCATCTGGTAAGGATGCCTCCTGGACATCTCCCTAGGGAGGTGTTCCAGGCACGTCCATCTGGGAGGAGACCACAGGGAAGACCCAGGACTACGTGGAGAGATTATATCTCCACACTGGCCTGGGAACACCTCGGCATCCCCCAGTCAGAGGTGGTTAATGTGGCCCGGGAAAGGAAAGTCTGGGGTCCCCTGCTGGAGCTGTTGCCCCGCGACCCAATCCCAGAAAAGCGATGGAAGATGAGTGACAAAAAATTTATAATAAAAATTATAATAAAAAAAAATTTCAGGATGGGTTTAAATTTCATCCGGTGGTTTTCATATACTGTGTGAATTATCTCGCTATAAAGCAAGAAACGTCTGTGTGTGGGTATGTGGCTCACATATCTCTTTATTTGTCAGATCGACCTCAGCTTTCGGATGTGGCTTGCACCTGGCACAATGATGGGCATCCTTAATTATGAAAATTTTGGGGATTAATTTTCAAAACCTTTGTTTTGACATTAAACCTTTACATACATTTATTTTTACATCGTAACATTCGTACTTCCAAGATGGCGTGGCTCACTGATGTTACTGGTAGCAAAGTTAAACAACATCATCAACATTGGAGTCATTTTTGATCAGGATATGTCATTCAATGCGCATATTAAACAAATATGTAGGACTGCTTTTTTGCATTTGCGTAATATCTCTAAAATTAGAAAGGTCTTGTCTCAGAGTGATGCTGAAAAACTAATTCATGCATTTAGTTCCTCTAGGCTGGACTATTGTAATTCATTATTATCAGGTTGTCCTAAAAGTTCCCTGAAAAGCCTTCAGTTAATTCAAAATGCTGCAGCTAGAGTACTGACAGGGACTAGGAGAGAGCATATTTCACCTGTATTGGCCTCTCTTCATTGGCTTCCTGTTAATTCTAGAATAGAATTTAAAATTCTTCTTCTTACTTATAAGGTTTTGAATAATCAGGTCCCATCTTATCTTAGGGACCTCATAGTACCATATCACCCCAATAGAGCGCTTCGCTCTCAGACTGCAGGCTTACTTGTAGTTCCTAGGGTTTGTAAGAGTAAAATGGGAGGCAGAGCCTTCAGCTTTCAGGCTCCTCTCCTGTGGAACCAGCTCCCAATTCGGATCAGGGAGACAAACACCCTCTCTACTTTTAAGATTAGGCTTAAAACTTTCCTTTTTGCTAAAGCTTATAGTTAGGGCTGGATCAGGTGACCCTGAACCATCCCTTAGTTATGCTGCTACAGACTTAGACTGCTGGGGGGTTCCCATGAGGCACTGAGTGTTTCTTTCTCTTTTTGCTCTGTATGCACCACTCTGCATTTAATCATTAGTGATTGATCTCTGCTCTCTTCCACAGCATGTCTTTTTCCTGGTTCTCTCCCTCAGCCCCAACCAGTCCCAGCAGAAGACTGCCCCTCCCTGAGCCTGGTTCTGCTGGAGGTTTCTTCCTGTTAAAAGGGAGTTTTTCCTTCCCACTGTCGTCAAGTGCTTGCTCACAGGGGGTCGTTTTGACCGTTGGGGTTTTTCCGTAATTATTGTATGGCTTTGCCTTACAATATAAAGCGCCTTGGAGCAACTGTTTGTTGTGATTTGGCGCTATATAAATAAAATTGATTTGATTTGATCAGATAGTTCATGTTGCTAGCACCGTTTCACAATAAATCATTTAATGCCAGCATCCCAGCAAATACTTTTTACTGTGAAAGCCTTGCGACTGTTCCTTGTGACTGAGTTTAACTTGACAACACTGAGGAGACATTTTGATAACGCCAACAAATTTCCCACTATTTGCACAACATTTCAGTAAGTACATAAGCTGAATAAAATATATTTCCTCACAATTTGTACAACGTTCAGTAGATACATAAGCTGAAAAAAAATATTATATTTGCTGTGAGTTCAAGTTTAAATAAACTGTGTTCAGGAGGTGGAGTACTGAGGATTTGCAAAAACAACCCTACATAGAAACCCATTAAATTGGGAACAGGTGGTGGTTGTTGTCAGATCTCCACGTAGGCACAAGTCAACACAATCCTGTGGAAAGGATTTCATCAAACAGTGTTTTATTAATAACTTCTTGTTCTACCTAGTTTTGTTGTGCCTGTTCCTGCCGCAGTGTTTGACTTAGTGTTGCTGAACCGTTTCAGCCAATGAACTGCTGCACGGTTTTTGTTTCTCTAAACTCAGCAGTCATGTGTGACAGAATCCCAGCAGATCAGCAGTTTGTGACAAACTGAAACCACCAGCCACTGGCGCCGACAATCATTCCACAGTCAATCCAAACTGGATCACATTTCTTTCCTGTACTGATGTTTGGTCTGAACCTGTTGACTGTGTTTTCTTTTCTGCCTCAATTTGATGCCACATGATTGGTTAGATATCTGCGCGGTGTACACACGTGCCTAACAAAGTGGCCACACTGACTGTATATTATAATAATTTCTTCCTGAATTAACTGAATACTTTCCTCTTATTTCACGTCCAGTCGTATCTCATTGGCATAGTTGTGCCGGATCCCGAGGTGTTCGCCGACTGGGCTAAAGATCGAGGATTTGTTGGATCCCATGAGGAACTGTGCCTGAATCCTGTATGTTGCATCTAATTTTGTAACATGGCAGCAACTCAGTGTTTTGACACACGTCTACTCCAAACTCTGATGCTGTTGTGTTAAACAGGATGTAAAGAGCGAAGTCCTGAAGGACATGAGAGCCGTGGGCAAAGAAGCGGGACTCAAATCCTTTGAACAAGTGAGACCCCCCCCCAAAAAAAGATTTAAACCTGGGCCCAGTTTCATAAAGTAGTCTGATCTTGTTTAGTTGACTAAACCCACTTAGTCTATTAATCTTTTGACGTTAGACGTTACACAAAGTGCTTCGTCGGCTAAAGTTTTTCGTTACCCAACTAAAGTTTTTAGCCTGCTACAGAGGAGGCTAATCTTATTTTAGTTGGCAAAACTTCAGTGTCTTACCTCAAAAATGGCACCCGTGGGACCTTTCAGCAGCTTATCAGCAAAACCAACCGTGTTTCAAAGTTGACCGTGTGCCAAAGCGTGAGGGATGTTCATTTGGCACTTATGAGCAGACAACAGCCGAGACAGATGCAGCCGCAGCAAGAGTTACCGTAGCAACACCGCATGCCTATATATGGTACATATATGAAACAGTCTTTAAACTAAATGAAAACAATGAAATAGGAGCGCTACTCCTGACCAGTGCATCAAAAGACACAGACCAAGGAAACGAAACAGACAACCCCACAAATCACTTAATACCCTAAATGATGAGTTTTCTTCTGCATGAGAGAAGACACAAAATCAGTGCATCTCTATTATTGTGCAGGCATAAATTCTAATAGTTTTGCGGGTGCCGGCAGGAGTCTAACACACGTTGCGGTTGCGACCAACCCAGAAGTAAACAAAGCTCTCATGCATTGGAGGCATTGCTTGGCAGTGACACTCGCGAGGTCGCTATGCCCGTTAAATTTATTGACTGACGTAACACAGCTAATCTACAATTTTAGCTGTTGATGTGAACCTGTGATTAGACAGCTAATGTTGGGCGACTAACCATAGTTGACTAAGTTTAGTAGACTGAAAATTAGACTTCTGTATGAAACCGGCCCTGGTAAGCCGTTACTTGGATTCTGACTGTTTCATGTTGTACTTTTTGCTCCTTTCAGGTGAAAAACATTCATTTGCATCCAGAGATGTTCACTGTTGCCAACGGCCTTCTCACACCCACCTTCAAAACTAAACGCAGTGACATCCGCCGAGTGTTTCAGGAACAGTTAGCAAGCATGTACAGCAAGATGCCCCTTTAAAGGCTGTCACACACTGCTGTCCAATAAAGGGAATGCGGCCCGTGTCCATAAGTATTTGGAGAGTAACATTCTGTACAGTACAAGATGTGCTTGTAATGTCAACTTTGAGCTTTAATTCAAGGGGGTTTAACAAAAATATCACATTAACCATTTAGAAACAGCCATTTTTATAGCCAGCCTAATTGGACAAACTAAATAATTACATTTTATACAAATAATTGCTTTTATAGCCAGTTTTCTTGAAAGAAGTCAAGGAATTTGTGCTATGCACAGTGTCTGTAACAACACTTACAGAAGCCTATAACTCATACAGATTCGTCAGTGGTGTCTTTGTGGCTTCCCTCATTTGTCTATTTCTTGAATGGTCACTGCAGACACATTTACCTTACAGTACCACACTGTTTGTGTTTGTTAAAGATGGATGTAAATGAAGTCCGGGACACATTCAGTGACTTGGAAATGTCCCCGTCTCTATCCCGTGACTTGTTTCCAGATAAGCTATGAAAATGATTTGTATTTATAACACTATACATTTATTTTGGCCAAGTACTTATGACCTCTGAAAATAGACTGTGTATACAAATGGCCATAATTCCTAAATAGTTTATGCAGTTTTTTTTTTTTCTTGAATTAAAGTTGAGTCTACACTCCATAGGCAAAATAAGGAAAATGTCATGGTTGATGTGCAGCAGTGGTGGATTCAGGTTAGAGTCAGACACATTTGGAATTTTTCAGTCCATGTGTAGTGAGCAGCAGCAAATGGGACCAGAACCATTTTTGAATACTAATGTCACATTATAGACATAGAGTTGTGTACAGAACACTTAGAATGTCATGCAAGCAAGAAACCTTTTACAGTTACTAATCAAACGGGTAGAGTCATGTCCTGAGCTGTGACTCATTGAGAATACTTCCTGGTAAATTGATCTGGATTTGAAAGGATGAGAATCGCAGCTATTTGTGTTAAACATCTGCCTGTATTTTAACATAGTCGTCTGAGTTGCACAGCTGCCGTTCTTTCCACACACGTGGCTTTTAAAGGGACACTGTCTCATAGAAGGCAGTAACTGTAGTTCTGTGTTAGTGAGTTGGTCCATTTGTAGCAAATGGTTCAGGGTCATTCTTGGATCATTGTTCATCCATTTTCTAAATAGTCTGAAAAAGGTTGTTTGAATTTCAATTTGCAAACTGAATTAAAACATAACTGTTGTATTCAGGGTTGCAACAAGCAAGTTTATGACGACAACAGTTTAACTCTGTAAATAGCGTTTGTATGGAGATTTGTTTAAAAAGACACTAAGGTTAGATGTTACCCATGTGAAGCGCCTTGAGGCAGCTTTGTGATTTCGCTCTATATATATATATATATATATATATATATATATATATATATATAGCATGAATGAATTTCAGGAAAATAATAGGAAAAGAATTAAATACTAAGTATGTGATAATGCTACATCTTCTTGGAATTTGTGTGTGTCTCTGTCTCTCTCAGGCCATTTATTTAAGGGCCCGGTCACACGGCATTAGCTGAAGGTAGGAAAAAAGTCCTAAAGTCCCAAATCGTCAAAAAGTGGACGAATAAGCCTGGATGTCTCCCATCACCAAAAAGCCTGCGATTACAGAGCGCATAAAAGAAGAAAGTAACAAAATAAAAATGAAGCGAATGGTGACCTTGATGCTCTTAAACAAAATCAAAATGAAGTGCCAGCGTGTGATCATTTCTGCAGCGAGTCTGTGCTGTCCAGACTTGCTGCAGCTGCATTGTCTTGACAACGTGTGCACGCACACGCACATCGGGGTGAGAGACATTGAGAGGCTGGAGGTTGGACAAAGTTGGACGACAATCAAATGTAAGGCTGGCGGTACAGGAACTTCACAAACGATGAGGAACCGTCAAGACAGAAAGCAAAACGGAATACAGATGAATTGAGGTTGTCGTCAGGATTCGTTCACATTTTTCAACAGTTTGAAAATTCTGATACCGCACCAGCTACATGAACGAAGCTGGATGCCTGTAAACGATATCTTCAAAAGTCAACGTACTAAGTCCAGATTTCTTGCTTCGTTTTGATAAGATTATATTTAGCAGCATCACGATTGTTGGGGCGTACTTAAGATTGTCGGAAGGGAAAGATCGGGTCCGATATTGGCCTAATTATCTTGCCATGTGAACCAGGCTTGATGTTATGTCTCATGGAGCGACTGCTTCATCTGTTATGACACACCAAACATGTTTTCACTATTATTTGATTTCTTTGTGTGACTGACATCGTTAGTCAAGCATTCAAACGGCGATTACTATCGCCACACAACTCCAACCACACACTAGAAAGTTTTTTGACAGTTTTTGAAAGAATCCTTGTCTCCCTAACCGGATAGAGTTGTGATGTCATCACACGTGTGTTTAGATGCTGTCTAGCGGGATCTTGAAATTTTTTTTTATACAAATGAAAAAAAAAAATTTTTACAAAAGCACATTTATTTGTAAACACCATGTTACATTGATTCACTTGTTTTTTTTTTGCACAGAATGAATGAATCAACCAATCAGTATGAGTGGAGGATTAGTTACCCATAATCCCCTTTGGGCATCTGTGTTAATGTTCAAATCTTCAGAATTAGTGCATTATTTTAAAATTAACAGATGTGTTATATATCACTTTGTACATTTTAAGAGTTTACATTAATGTAGTTATTCTATCCGGAATAATTTTATTTTTAAAGCAAAACCATAATTCAAACCTGCTTTTCATTTCAAGACCTCTGCCTCATCGCCGGACCACTGTATCCTGTCAGGGTAAATGATGCTTTCCTACAGCAGGTTGCAGAGCGTACCAAGACTGCGAAAATGTTTTGGTTAGCTGTGCCCACCACTGCCTGAAGGTCACAGTGCCTGTGGCCAGCTTATTTCATGATCAGACTTACGCCAGCATGTCAGTTTGTTTGTTTTTTTTGTATTCAGAAAAAAATAAACTCTAGATTGAGCAGTGTTTATAAAATAGGTATCTGACATTTTCCAAGGGTGGTGATAAATTATGCAAAGTTTCTATGCTTTTAAGTGAAAGTGCAGGAAATTAAAATGGGCAAGTTTTGTGAATAATTAATTGCATTTATTATTTGATGCGGTCAGTTGATGTGTTTTACAACTGGCAAGGTTGAGATATTCCCTTTGTTCAGAGCTTGTCTGGTTACCAGGGACTGATTAATGGCGATATCAACATGTCCATTGTTGACTGTTGTTAGCTAATATATCTAATTTCTCCAAAAATATTAGTCCTATTAGTACAGCGGATAACTGAAAAATATTTCAAATAGTGATGCAAGCACCAAATGTGGCAAAAAAAAACAAAACCTTAGACATTACCCTTTTGAAAAGGCAGGGTGTCCACTTGAATTTTCAACAGGCACCCAGGTAGGTCAATTGAAGAATTACACAGGGGTCAAAATGAAAAGATGCGCCAATCATATTGAAAACTATACCACATTTGTCTGATCAGAGAGATTCTAAAAAGGTATAGTTGCCATAATTTGGGAAAAAATTAATGCAAATTATTGGTTAGTACAGTTTTTAAAAAGAATCGTTTGCATCATGTCAATTATGTTACAGGGTATCGTCATGTCAGGTTCCAATGGATGTCTACCTTGTTTAACCTTTACTTTGCAGAACAAGCACTCAACAGTCACAACTATTCTATTAATCCTAGTAGCTCAACCAACAATTTGCACCACTTAACAAAAGTGGAGCAACTTTTAACTTTTGACCCCTGTACAAACTGAAATTGACCTAAATATTTTTTGTTTTTACCCCATAAGACCATAGAATTCAGTCATAGTCCAAACTAACCTTTCTGAAATTTTTATCAAATAACGTGGAATACTTTTTATGGCTTAATATCTCAGGACATAGCACCAACATTTCAACAATACATCAATATTTTGGTTAACAAAATGTCAAAATGAGCTGTTTAAAATACATAAGGCGTTACAAGAGTAGGCACGTTAAGCGCACAAATGTTGCTGCTGCTGCTGAAACCTTTGAAAGACGTGACTCAGTGCTTTATTTTGTGCTGCTCTTGTTTGTGATGTGATCAGACACACACGAGTTAACAGACTGTTAAATCTTCTGACATTTATTCATTTATTACACAAAATGGAATCATTGGATTTTAAAAACTTAAACCCACAGTTAATATGAACTAAAACAGTGTTAAAATTAACCATTACTCAACATAAACCTTCATTACTGATTCAGAAAAACACCTTCATGAAATACCACATGAAACAAACACGTTGCAGATTGCATTGTTAAAAAAAATTTACATGCAATTTCAATAATTTAAATATGAAACGGCATCAATAAATAAACTTGATATGACACTACAGCAATCCACTGATATAACGGGAGTCGTGTGCATGGCCCAGAACATCATGCTGCCAAGCTGAAGCCAAATGACCTGACCTCTGACCCCAAGTACACAAGATTTTTTCTTAAGAGTGACAACAATGATGGGAGAAGCTTTTACTGACCAGACAAGCTGAAACACCAACAGAACAAAGGATTTGTGAAGAAAGAGTTAAGATGATCACTGTTTGCCACGAGAGGGTGCAAGAGCTTCAGTTTTTGACAGATTCTACTTGAGATGGATGCAGCCAGCATGCGGACTTCAGAGGTCAGCTGTGTGGTCACATCCCCAGCCAAGATAAGACAAAATCCAAAATATAAACCTCATCAGTGTTTGGTTCTATAAAACATCAGGGTCTGTAGTGTCATTTCAAAGTGCTGTAATAAGGAGCGAGTAAGAAATATGTCCAACACGTATTTTCTCGGAGAACAAAGAGTGTTTGGCCAAGAAAGACTCGTGAAAAGAACTGTTTCATAAACGTAAGAAAAGGCATGTTGGCTTTTAACGCTGCACTCGGCTGATGGCCTAATTAATGTGACATTTCAGCTGCACAGTGACAATAGAACATCAAAACGAGCAGGGCTAAATGGGAGGGTGGTTTGGGGGTGACGGGGCCACGAGGAAACAAAGTGATAATCACGTTAGGGACTCGGCTGTGGGCCTGAATGAGCAGTGTGGAGGAGACTGACAGAGCGTGCTCCATTCACAAAGCCCTTTAAGGATCCCGTCCCGGCCTCCTTCAGTCATCAGCGACGATAGACAGAGCTCGCAACTCGCTGAGCTTGGCCTCCGTCTCTTTCTCCCGCTGCTCGTCTGTCAGCCCAGCCTGATCGATCTGCTCCGTTAACTCACTGAAGATCTTGTACATTTCAGTAAAATAAACCACCTGGAAGATGGAAGAAAAAAAAAATGTCCTGGGTCAATTCACAGGAAAGACAGAAGTTTAAGGACTCAAAAAAAAAAAAAAAAGTGGCACAGTCTAACCTGACTCGCACTATTAGACTAACATGGAGCTGCTGGTCTCGTACCTCGTCAATCCTGCTAATGAGAAGTGAATGAAGAGGCCGTCAAACCCGACGGTGCCTCCGTGGGTAGCACGCCTGCTTTTCTCTCCCAATCTGAACACCAGATAGTGAGTGTTCACTCAAAGCTTTCTTGACACTTCCCACCTCTGATTCTTCCCTTCAGTTCATGAGTCAGGCTCCCTCGAGAGCTCCTTTGATGATTAACAGACTTTAATCACATTACAAGACTCCAGAAGAGAAGGCAGAGAATGAAGTAGTGGGAAATACAACCCCCTGAAACACACACACACACACACTTCAATATTTATCCATGCGGCTACGTACACCATTGCATTCTCTGAAGGGGGCATCGTTGGCTTATCTACTGCTCCATGTAGGCTACTTCCACTGTAAGCTGAAACCTGAGCTGAGCCAAGATACCAACCACTGATTTGCTCAGGGTCATGACAGTATAATGTCCAGGTCAACCTGAAAATGAGTCTAAATCGATCTTACATTTTCTCACTGTATCATGTGTAGATTTGACATTGTGTGACAAGAAGAGGAACAAAAACAACAAAAGAAAAAGCCATGTTTCTAAACCGCTTAATGGAAGCATTTTGGAAAGTGCTCAGTGTGAACGACTTTTCGATGTTTATACCAATACTTGTCACCTAAACCATAGGAGTGGGCTGTAAGTAATGGGTTACTGCTGTTTGTGGGGGTAAAGCAAGGTCTTGTTTTTTCATTTTCTTCAAAAGTGGCTTGTTGAAAGGCCCATCGGAAACGTTCGTATGAGTGGTGACGATAATGTACGCCAAACAGTGTCTGGATGTTCACTGCAGCAATGACACGCTGCTATTACAATTACTGGAGCCACCAGCAGGAACAAACACGACCGTAACCGCCTCCGACACAAAACAGAGCCGGTGGTCAAACGCGACCCATCTCCTCATCTTTCGGGAGACATCGAATGTTGTGACATCTTAAGCCTAAAAATAAAACCAGCTCAAGAGACTAAGATAATCTGCTCATAAAAGGAGAGAGGAAATAAGCCACAGCAGAGAGAGCAAACATTATTTCAAGACAATGTGTCAATTCATCAGCATGTGTACAGGTGCATGGGTCAGCCTGAGAGCGTGTCGCGGGACGAGGCTCATGAAGCTTCAAAACAAAGACAGTCTTTTGTCTTTGGAGCTGCCGTGGGATCTGAGCAGCAACAGCGGCTCGGGGAGACGGGAGTGGACAACACATGCGGCGAGGCCCGAGAGGAGCGCCGCCGGCCCTCTGACCGCCCACGTGTGGCTGCATGTGTTCATGTGTGCGTGACAACACGAGGAATGAAGGTGGTCAGAACACTAACCGGTGGAGTATTAAAAAATGAGTGCTCATTCACCAATAAAGCAAAATCTCAGCAAATTCTTAATTGAGCTTTTTTGGGGGGGGGGGGGGCACACACTCAGGTATGTGAATTTGCAACCAATTATTTTTATTGTCGATTAACCTCATCTTTATTGGTGGATGAACTGGACAGTCAGTGCTGACAGACTGGACACTGATCCACATGTGGTTTCTAACACGTGACAATTTAGCCAGCGTACGCCGAGCGTATTAAAAATGCTGGCATACCTCTAAAAGGTTGGCAACACGGTTGCTTAGTGGTTAGCAGTGATACCTCGCAGCAAGAAGGATTGGTTCCCACCCTTTCTGTGTGGAGTTTGCATGTTGTCTGTGTGGGTTTACTCCGTGCGCTCTGGTTTCCTCCCACAATCAAAAACATGTTTATTTAGGATCTGCTCCTTTCTCTGCCCCTGACCAAGGCAGAGTCTCTACATCTGGAGTTGGTCCCCAGACTGTGGCTGCTCACTGCTCCTAGTGTTAGGATGGATTCAATACAGAGAACAAATTTCGTTGTATATATATGTATCTACAATGACAATAAAAGACACTTTACTTATGGGTAAGTTTTGTACAAGTTAAGAGCACACTGAAGCATAATACAGCCAGTACATCGAACAATTTTGGGCATGCACAATATTTTCAACGAATGTCTGATACGTCCGGCATACGCAGCCCAGAAGGTGTAGGCAAGTTATGCGATTGTTGACACGCGTTTCTTGTAAGTTACTCATAAGTTGAAATACGTCCATTAATCCTGTCTATTGATTGCCTCAAAGCTGCAGTCCTCATGCGAACAGTTCAGACTGTTTCAAATATTAACACCATTCACACACTGAGCAAATACAACCCCTGGCAATAATTATGGAATCACCGGCCTCGGAGGATGTTCATTCAGTTGTTTAATTTTGTAGAAAAAAAAGCAGTTTCAAATGGCAACTTTCTGGCTTTAAGAAACACTATAAGAAATCAGGAAAAAAAATTGTGGCAGTCAGTAACGGTTACTTTTTTTAAGACCAAGCAGAGGGAATAAAATATGGAATCACTCAATTCTGAGGAATAAATTATGGACTCACCCTGTAAATTTTCATCCCCAAAACTAACACCTGCATCAAATCAGATCTGCTCATTAGTCTGCATCTAAAAAGGAGTGATCACACCTTGGAGAGCTGTTGCACCAAGTGGACTGACATGAATCATGGCTCCAACATGAGAGATGTCAAATGAAACAAAGGAGAGGATTATCAAACTCTTAAAAGAGGGTAAATTATCACGCAGTGTTGCAAAAGATGTTGGTTGTTCACAGTCAGCTGTGTCTAAACTCTGGACCAAATACAAACAACATGGGAAGGTTGTTAAAAGCAAACATACTGGTAGACCAAGGAAGACATCAAGCGTCAAGACAGAAAACGTAAAGCAATATGTCTCAAAAATCGAAAATGCACAACAAAACAAATGAACAAATGGGAGGAAACTGGAGTCAACGTCTGTGACCGAACTGTAAGAAACCGCCTAAAGAAAATGGGATTTACATACAGAAAAGCTAAACGAAAGCCATCATTAACACCTAAACAGAAAAAACAAGGTTACAATGGGCTAAGGAAAAGCAATCGTGGACTGTGGATGACTGGATGAAAGTCATATTCAGTGATGAATCTCGAATCTGCATTGGGCAAGGTGATGATGCTGGAACTTTTGTTTGGTGCCGTTCCAATGAGATTTATAAAGATGACTGCCTGAAGAGAACATGTAAATTTCCACAGTCATTGATGATATGGGGCTGCATGTCAGGTAAAGGCACTGGGGAGATGGCTGTCATTACATCATCAATAAATGCACAAGTTTACGTTGATATTTTGGACACTTTTCTTATCCCATCAATTGAAAGGATGTTTGGGGATGATGAAATCATTTTTCAAGATGATAATGCATCTTGCCATAGAGCGAAAACTGTGAAAACATTCCTTGCAAAAAGACACATAGGGTCAATGTCATGGCCTGCAAATAGTCCGGATCTTAATCCAATTGAAAATCTTTGGTGGAAGTTGAAGAAAATGGTCCATGACAAGGCTCCAACCTGCAAAGCTGATCTGGCAATAGCAATCAGAGAAAGTTGGAGCCAGATTGATGAAGAGTACTGTTTGTCACTCATTAAGTCCATGCCTCAGAGACTGCAAGCTGTTACAAAAGACAGAGGTGGTGCAACAAAATACTAGTGATGTGTTGGAGCGTTCTTTTGTTTTTCATGATTCCATAATTTTTTCCTCAGAATTGAGTGATTCCATATTTTTTTCTCTCTGCTTGGTCTAAAAAAGTAACCGTTACTGACGGCCACAATTTTTTTTCCTGATTTCTTATAGTGCTTCTTAAAGCCAGAAAGTTGCCATTTGAAATGACTTTAGTTTTGTGTGATGTCTGTGATCTGCTTTTTTTCTACAAAATTAAACAACTGAATGAACATCCTCCGAGGCCGGTGACTCCATAATTTTTGCCAGGGGTTGTATAAAGCCTTTCGTTTCAGTCTGATTCATCATCGCAGCCTGACAAAAACGTATCCACATAAAGCGCCCTGATTTTGGAAAACAACATCTGAAAATACTTTTAAATTCCTTGTCATGGCTGAAGAAACATAGCATTTTAAAAGAAGTCCCTTTGTGTTTGTCTGTTGCATAGGGGTGGTGGCCAAGTAGTTAGTGCACTTGGTTTCAATGCAGAAGGTTCCCGTGTCAAACCTCACCACTACCACATTTCTCCATGTAATGTGGAGTTGTGTCAGGAAGGACATCCGGTGTAAAACCTGTCAATTCAACATGCAGATCCACCTCGGATTTGCTGTGGTGACACAGAGTGCAAACAAGGGAGCAGCCGAAGGGACTTACTTTACCCTTTATGTTTGTCTGCTTTGGATGTGTTTCTCAGCCTCAGAGAACACACATGCTTTGTGCCACAAGCAAATTAATTTTAAAAGTTGAAAGAGTCACAGCGCCTCATTCATTCACATCAACATTTACCAGACATCAATTGATTCTTCAGCATTCTGCTCACGATGAAAATAAATCTCATGATCCACCAAGACGAAAATAAAAACATGTTAAATTACTGTTTGGCCTCTGTGTAGAGAGGAGAGGCAGCACAACAGAATACGTGTTTGTCAATATCAAAGTGTATGTCAAAGGGTTCTGTCAGTGGTGGAAACGCAAACCAAGCCAGACTTAACGGTTCTGACCCATACCATACCGTGCAGTACTGACCCAAACCGAAATGGGGCTGTCAGCTTACGCTGGCTAAATCATCAAGGTGTGACAGCTGCATAACTTATTCAACGTACGTCACTGTACGCCAGAATTTTTAATACGATCAGCATACGCAGGCTAAACCGTCAAGGTGTGACAGGGCCCTAAGGTTCAAACGGTGATATGCTTTAAGGCACAACAAGCTACAGTGTGACTGTTTGTCGCACGTCTCTTCCTCAATTCCCCCCCACCCAAAATCACAAAAATAAGTCTTTCATAAGAGTCTTCACAAGAAGTCATGTCAGCTCACACACACCAAGTACATGAAGAAAAAAACCCCACAATCAATTCAACAAAGTGAGGTTTGTAGAATTATAATTAATCTGGAAACCCTGTAATCAGAGGGACTGGAACCCAATCATGTCAAATCAATGCATCTCTAAAATAAAGGAAATATTATTTCAACACTTATGGATCTGTTCTGAACACTTCTGATGCCCCGTGAAATGTAACCAGCATTATTAAATTGTGTCAAATTTCTCTTCACTTTTGTTTTTTCCCCTCACTCTGAGCTGTACATCAGCTTTAAAAAAAAAAAAAAAAAAAAAAAAAAATTTCCAAAACATGCTGTGATTTTCTAAATTACACTTTTAAGAGCCTACGACAATTTCCTGGAGCCCGTGACAACATCTTAAATCTACAGAATCTGTTTTGTAAAATCAACAGTGCAAAAACCCAAATGTTTAGTTTAAAAAGATCAAAAACCAAGAATTAAACCCTGATACCAGACAAATTTGAAACTGTGCTTGAAAAATACAAAAAGGTCAGAAGTACTTTTTGTTAAACCATCTCATGTTGTTTTTAGCTCTTCACATAGAGATGATCAGACGAATCGTCTATAGTCATTATCTCAGTATAATTTGGTTTCCTAATTAAGATTGTGCCTGTGACTGTCCCACAGAGGAAATGACATGTCCAGGCTGCTGTTGGTGGGGGGAAGGGGGGCACGGCGACGTCCACCTGCTTTAAAAGCAGCAGGAGCGTGTCAGGTTAGAGGTGGGCTGCCGTGGAGCCAGACAGATGAGGCCTCGGTGTGGGCCGTCACTGCGGCTTAATCACATTACCAGTGCGGGAGGGAGACAGGCTGCCAGGACGACACAACGCCGTCCATCACAGTCTAACCAACACTCAGAGGCCAGAACAGCACTCCGCGGGTCGCGTTTCTGAGCCCACAGGACTGAATAAATAAATATCACACATTAACCTGTGCTCGGATGAGGGCCTCAAAGCTGGGATGGAAGTAGTCGATGCGACTCTGGTAAAACTTGGGCATCTCATCCAGCAGCTGCTTGTTCTTGGCTTCAAAATCTTCTCGGATGGGTCTGAGCTCCTCTCTGGCCTGGGGTGTGGACAGAAAAAAAAAAAAACAAGCAAACAGTGTTCACCTTCAGCTCTAACTTCTACATCTCCAGCGTCAGTGCACTTTACAATAATTCAGACGGCCAAGAACAGGAAAACATACATACCTGTTCCAAGTGTTTCAGCACTTCAGCCATTATTAGTCTCCCTTTGTTATTGTAGAAAAAAAAAAAAGATACGCGTTTAATTCCCACGGAGTGGGAGCGGGGGGATAAAGGCTGTAATCATGAGCAGAGTGAGCAGGAGTGGGTAATGTGGGCAGATTTGGCTGTGAGTGGACTCCAGCACCAGTGATGTGCGTGTGAATGTTTTAGTGGGTAGTCTGCTGCCGGCGAGCAGTTATGGAAGGCACGATGGATACGTGTGAGAGGAGAGGAGCTGCTACATGGAACCCACAGCATACCGTTTGTCTGCTGCATTACGGTGCGGTCTCACCACCTTTGTTTTCTTTACACATGCCCGCTGAAACGCCACACTCATGTTGTGTCGGGGTGGCTTCTTTAAGTGCAGAGGGAATCAAAGGGCGCTGGTACAGGGGCCTCTTCCAGGCTTTGTTCCCCTGATAATGCTTTTCTCAAAGTGTGTGGGTGGCGCGCCGTGTGAGGATGTGTTAAGAGGCAATAGCACAGGCAACGCAGCAGCACGATCTGTGAATGTGCGCGCCTCTATAGTAGCCCCATGGAGTGTGTGTGCATGTCTGCAATTCTCAATTACGTGCCTGTAGATGTGCAACAGCTTTTTTTTTTTCCATTTTTTGAGACTTCTAAATAAAATAAATAAACATGGCCCTACTTGAGAGCCTGGTAGCTTGCGTGGGAGAAGCGGCAGCGCACATGTACAGTATGCATGTGCTCGACTATTTTTGTTGATATCCAGTCATCATTTGTCTTCTTCCCTCTTACTGCGCTCTATTCACAATACGCGTACAAGCAAATGAATGCTGCACCTCCGCAGACAGCGGGAGCATTCAACCGGTCTGACACGTGCACGGCTCTCGTGGATGCACTTGACGCTACCTGATGTAGTTTCACCATAACGGGTCCAGTTTTTTCTTTCTCTTCATACTTCTCCACCTTGGACTGTAAACGCTTGTAGTCTTGCAGCGCTTGTTCCCGGCGTTTCACGGCCATGTTGAGGCTGGGGAAGACGCCGCTGTACCTGAGAAAAACAGCGCACGGCAAACTTCAGACACAACCTCTGAGGCACAGTCGCGCACACCCACAAAAAACAAATTGTTGTAGACAAAGTACTTCAACATGGGGGAACGGAGCACAGAATTTTCTGGGAGATAAAGTTATTAAAATCTGTAAAACGGCTTTCTTTGCTCCATAAAACCTGCCGGCATGCATCCCGTGTCCTATCATACCTTAATAAAAGTCATTATGAATTAATAAAATCCCTCTCCTAGACATCTTATTGTAGCGCTACTCTCAAACCCCAGAGGATAGCTCTGCATTAAGCTTCTTCTAATCTATTATCTAATTACTGTAGCTCAAAACGGCATGGAACAATTCATTTTGTGAGAATTATCATATTCCAAATGAATATATATTCTTGCAACGAGAATCCCAGTCTTCAGAACTAAAAATAGCAAAACACTCATCTGTAACTTAGCAACAGGAGTCTGAGCTTCGTCCTGGGACTTGTTGCACTGGTTAATGTGCCTGCTCTTAATGGGATGTAAGGGGGAGGTGTGCTATATACAGTATATACTCAGACTCCAGAGGAAAAAATAAAATTTAATATATCCGGATATAAAAACCACAATAAAGATACACAATTTACAGCATCATATAATGCATGCACAATTTATGTGCTTTGCCACAACTGCAGGCCTAATTGTTCATTTAAATCCTTTCCTAAAACCAATAAAAAGTCAAAATAATGTGACGATGGCAGGGCCATAAGAGACGAGTGTGAGCTGTAATTCAAATCTCAGTGGACATCTTCAGCTTCAGCGAAGGACCTAACCGCGAGCATGACCTGAGTGAGTTTGGAAGATGTAAATACACATTAATGATGGTGCTGAAAAGGAGGCCACAACATTATTTGCACAGGTGTCTCTGATGAGTAAGTCAGTGATGAAAACGATCGTAATGAGTGAGATTCAGAGTTTGCTGATGACTCATTTAAGGCTTTTCATCAGCTGTGTAGGCACAATACTACGATCATTTAGGATGTGAGCTTCTGTCCACTGAGTTATTAAACACAGAATGAGTGGGCTCCGTGATTTCTGCTCCTCTGCGCGTGCAGCAGATGCAGGAACCTCCAGGCACCTGTGGATTGATAGTGAAAAGCTCGACTGCTGCGGCATGCTGCTGTGTCTCACTAGAGGGCGGGAGGTTGGGCAGCGAGTGACGTGAGCCGTGCCGCAGTTTCAGACAAGCAGGGATTGTTTCCGACAGGAAGTTGAAAAAGGAGTGGTCTTGTAGCGTTTGAGTGACATCACGGAGCTGGGCTCAGCCCAGCCTCAAAGCCCACGTTCTACCGCTATTTATAAAATACTACTTTGGCCCAGATTACAGAAGGGGTGGATGCCAGTCCTCAAGTTTCGACAGTACATCCACAAAGTATTCACCACGCTGCACTTTTTCCATGTTACCAGCCTTATTCTAAAATGGATGAAATAAATTTCTTTTTCTCAAACTTCTACACACAATACCCCATAATGACAATGTGGAAAAGAAGTTTTTTTTTTTTTTTTTTTAGATTTTTGCAAATTCATTTAAAAAAAACAAACAAACAAAAACCTAAGAAATAACATGTACATAAGTACAGTAGTGTTCAGAATAATAGTAGTGCTATGTGACTAAAAAGATTAATCCAGGTTTTGAGTATATTTCTTATTGTTACATGGGAAACAAGGTACCAGTAGATTCAGTAGATTCTCACAAATTGAACAAGACCAAGCATTCATGATATGCACACTGTTAAGGCTATGAAATTGGGCTATTAGTAAAAAAAAAAAGTAGAAAAAGGGGGTGTTCACAATAATAGTAGTGTGGCATTCATTCAGTGAGTTCATCAATTTTGTGGAACAAACAGGTGTGAATCAGGTGTCCCCTATTTAAGGATGAAGCCAGCACCTGTTGAACATGCTTTTCTCTTTGAAAGTCTGAGGAAAATGGGACGTTCAAGACATTGGTCAGAAGAACAGTGTAGTTTGATTAAAAAGTTGATTGGCGAGGGGAAAACGTATACGCAGGTGCAAAAAATTATAGGCTGTTCATCTACAATGATCTCCAATGCTTTAAAATGGACAAAAAACCAGAGACGCGTGGAAGAAAACAGAAAACCATCAAAATGGATAGAAGAATAACCAGAATGGCAAAGGCTCACCCATTGATCAGCTCCAGGATGATCAAAGACAGTCTGGAGTTACCTGTAAGTGCTGTGACAGTTAGAAGATGCCTGTGTGAAGCTAATTTATTTGCAAGAATCCCCCGCAAAGTCCCTCTGTTAAATAAAAGACATGTGCAGAAGAGGTTACAATTTGCCAAAGAACACATCAACTGGCCTAAAGAGAAATGGAGGAATATTTTGTGGACTGATGAGTAAAATTGTTCTTTTTGGGTCCAAGGGCCGCAGACAGTTTGTGAGACGACCCCCAAACTCTGAATTCAAGCCACAGTTCACAGTGAA